>NC_050203.1:44225804-44365804 GCF_013141755.1 Anopheles stephensi | reverse complement strand
CGATCGATGGATACCAAACGGTCTACTACAGGCTAAGGAAACTTTACTCACAAATCCGCTGTTAAGGATGAAACAGCGGGAATATAGGGCTCACTGGCAAAATCCTCTTAGTCACGTTCGAGGCGAAGGTACTCAGAATGATTGTTGGCTCCGTATGAGCTGAAGGATAATGAAGAAGCTACTACAATGACATGTTCTAGGAGCTATATAGTGATGTTACGATAATGGCACCAGACAACCCAGCCCGTAAGGTCCCAGTAGTATGCCCAAATTGAGATGGAATGATGAAAGCCACAAGTGCCGGGATAATGGATTGGCAAACGATGACACTAGACCTTGAGCGTTAGGAATCGAGGATTGTTGCAGCAAGTCAGTACCGCCAAGCGGTTTTAGCGCCTAATAAGTAAGATGTACAGAGAGGTGAAAGTGCATTCGAAGTCGTCCTAAACTTGACCCATCTGGGATGAAAAGACAACACCAATAACAATATAGCTGTAACGCTCAACGGTGCTGGCTAGCAATCGGTCATACTAGTGCCTGGGATAACTGTTTCACGCAAAACACTTCTCGTAACGGAGGAAGCTGAATTCATATACATCATACATATAGGGAAGTCATCAAACATCAGGAGAATTCCCCTTTTCGGCTCTGTATATGTGGAAGGATAATCAAGGAGCCGCTACAATGACGACATCATCCGATTAGAATCATCGATCTCTGATTAGAACCATCCGATTCCAATGTGCTAATCATGTCCCCAGATGAGAATGGGCCGTCCAGAAGGTCATAGCTCAAGCTGCGATAGGGTAATTGCATTTATTACTCCACCAGAACAGCCGGAATATTGTATTGGCATACAACGGCGCTTGAACGCCATAATTAACACAAGACGGCGCACGAACGTGAGCAATACCGAGAACTTCTGCAGCAGGTCAAGAACGCGAAGCGGTTGTAGTGTTTGATGAATAAGTAGCCTCCCTTTTATACATTTAGTGTTTGGCAAGTGCCAAAGAAATCGATTCATATATTTGGTTACAAATATTTTACCACCACTAGTTCTTATGGTCCCTCTCATTTTTATTCACTTATCGCCTTCATCGTAACGCTTTACTCGCCAACCTCATTGTCACTAATAGGGCAATAGCCATTAAATCCAGGATAGACTGCCAATTGCTACCATTGCACGTCCCGCACCGTTGGAACCAGCCGCACAAGTTAATAAACAGGTTCACATGCTGTTGCCCTCAACCGTTGGCCATAAATTATAAATTGTAAAACAAATCAACGCCGGATCTGCACGACCCAACAGCACCCCGCACAGTATCGTTGTTGTTTTTTTGTGGCGTGTCCTCTTTGGATGCAGGGAATGGAGCGGGGATCGAAAAAGAAGGCCTCACCGTGTAGAATCAAGATGAACAACCTTCGCACTGTAATCAACTTTAATAAATTATTTAAAGTGCATTTATATGTAAATGATGCATTAATATTTAATGATCCGTGGCTCGACAGCCGGCATTATTCATGCATTTGCGGGGGAGCTCGAGCCAATGTTGCACACGGGGGAATGAGCGTTGATTCATCTGCTAATGAGTGTACAATAGTTTTGTAAAAGCAGGAGTGTTTTAGAAAAACAAAAATATTAACTGACTCCTTTCTCCCTTATGAGCGCACCTCCCAAATACATGACATATGCACCCTTCATCGTTACGACTTTAGATTGTGGCACGTAGAGCGTCTGACAGCGTGCCCGAAAACACAAGTCACGGATGTAGTCCCAATCATATATATCAAGGCGATCACATTTATCGTACCAGTGGCAACAGCTGTGTTAAATCCGACCCAACCTCACTCGGCAATTCGAAAGAGTGTCATCATAAGCGCCCATCACCTTTCTTCTGGTTTGTTTCTTTCGCTAACGAAACGATTTTTAAATCTCACTCGCCAGTATATGACTGTTTCGGTGATGTTTTCGAGCTGTCCTCGGATAGAGCTAGGACGACGGTAGATTTACGACTAGACACCAAAAAATCGAACACGAAGACGATCACGTGCATCGCTTAGCTCTCAACTTTATGATCACATTTTCAACGCTGTGGTTTTAAATGACCTCCCCCGGACGTACGAGTTCCTTTCGGAGTGGCTGTGCTGGTGATGGGGACAGATAATTATGCATCCGAAAGAGCTGTTCGAAGCGACATCATTCAGAGCATGATTAAATGGTATTACTTTTGTACGGCAGTTTCTACACTATGTTTTGAGTAGTCTTAACAAAAAGAGCTGTTTGTCCACTAATTTAAGCACAGCTTTAAAATCCTACTTCTAGCCTATTTTAAAATCATGTATGTTCTACCTTTTTTTACTCCAAACTTTTGCGGTGTTTCGGTGACAGAGATTGATGTATTTGATTAGGGTAAAGATGATTTCAACGTATCGGATTTAGACCCTGCCGCAGTAAGCGAAACGGGGTAATGCCGGCTTGAGATGCCACCGTTTCGGACGTGTTTATGAGCCTTTTCCCTATCGTCTTAACGCTCATTACGTGACTTCTCAATTTCTGCTCCCCACAATCTTGCGAGCGCTCGTTAATCAAGCACACTCGCACACACACACACACACGCAGCGTTGTGCGCGGTAATGGATTAAGGCCCATTCTACGGTTTGTTTGATGAATATTTATTACTACCATTGTGGTACCGACTCGCGCGCGCACACTCGTTTCGTTCCTACCGTGCCCGGTTGAATGCCACACTTCCAAAAACGTTCAGTCGCGTATAATTTGTAACCCAATGAGCCAAGCTGTCAAGAGCGTCCACAACACAACACACAAACAACAGCGCAGCAGTACGAGCCTGCATCGCTTCGACGGTTCCCGGCCGAACCTGATCATGGCTGATCGTGTCGGGGGTACACTCGCTATCATTAACTTTATAACTTACGTCGCCCATGTTGACCGTCATCGATCAAACAAGCATTAACGGCGGATGCCAATGCGACCGACCGACCGACCGACCGACCGACCAACCTACGCGGCTCGAGCTGTCAACGAGCGAGCTGAAATATAGTTATTTGAGTTAAAAATAATTATTTATGAGCGCTGTGCACTCAACCATTTGTGGACAAGAAAATCGTTTCTCGCAGCTCGCCTCCATCTCGGCAAAGGAGGGAGCGCACGAGATTGTCTGGCGTAAAGGACGCGCTCGTCGCGTGTGGTGATGCGGCCTGCAGTAATGTCCGTCCATCATTCTACCTGCTGCTGCTAGAAGCGGCCGTTCCTTCTGACGTCAACCTGTCAGCTATTTTGCTAGGTTCATGCGGTTTTCACGCCGATGCAGTTAATCTACTGCTCGTTAGTTTAGCACTTGAATGACACGCGTGAGCGGTGTCCCATGCTCTGCCGCGCGACATCTTAGCATCATCGTCCATCATTGAAGCAGATGCACAAGAACAATGCTACAGCCGGTAACGGAAATGCATGCAACAAGCTTTATGCTGCTAATATTCCTCTTACTATACTACCGCGTGAATGTAAATGCTGATCCTTAATTGATGCTATCCAGCACGATCAAGCGTTTGATCCTTTTTCGCATAACTATGCAGCTTCAATTGGAAATGCCCATAGGCGGGTGACAAGTGATGCATTATGCGCAACATTATTGAACCGAGCGTGAGCTGTTTTTGGTGCGTTCGTACATGCACTGTACAGTTTGGTCATTCGCGATAGCCTAGCATTCGGTTGACAGTTGTAGCATAACACACCAAACTTGACGTCGAAGCGCTAAACGATGCCGACAAACTGTGTGTGTGTGTGTTTTTCTACATGCGTACTCAACTGCTATAGAAGGTATCTTTCGCGCGTATTATACCCTCCACACAAACGTTTCCTTTCGTGACGATCACCATATTGCATCGGGCATGACATGGTTCGGCGATCTTTACTTCACTGATATCTTGCTGCAAAAGGGAAGATATAAGTGCAGATAATAATACAGGCCGCTGTTGGGCCTTGGGTGGCAAAAAAAAACCAGCCCTTCGGGGGAAAAAGACAAGAAAAGCGGCCAGCCATGAGGAAATATCCATTTATTCGCCGCGTACGTGCGTGTTTGCTGATGAATCGTGATGAAAAGTCATAATTTATTTAACATCAATCATGCCTTCGCTGCTTATTTTGTTCTTGTCGAACTTTTGCAGCAGCCTTTCTAAATTGCTTCCCCACCTTTTGCATGCGCATGCATGCTTACTCATTTTGTTTTGGTTTCTATAATCGTTCAGTACATTTCCTGCTGCTTTCTGTGCCTTTTGGAATGTGGAATGCATAAAAAAAAAACATTACACAAATGTTTGCTTTTGAGCATTGAAACATGTTCAACGCGCAGTAAATAATAATTTTATAATTATATATTGCAATTTAAGCGTTCTCTTTCAATTCATATTCTTTAAAAAAAATTACAAACAATATGTTTTTTACCGGTCATTTTTAAAATATTTGTCAAGCGTTACCCCAAACGCTTGCGAACGCTTCAGCAATCATTTCAATTTTGTCATTTCAGTTCAATCTGGCCATCCTCCGCTTCAACCTAGCCTGTGCCTTGCTCAACTTGGCCTTAGTCCACAAACGGCAACAGATTTCCAGTTCTACCTGGCAATAGTTTACTTCATCCTGACCATTGCCCAGAAATGGCTCGCACATCATTAGTTCTTCTCGGAAACCCTGTGAAGATGCTAAGGAAACCCTTTTTATATCTTTACCTATCATTACTGGATATTATGTGACTCTGCCACAGACTGAATCTATTTTAGCTCTAATCTGAAATCTAACTCTTCTTCTTCTTCTTCTTCTTCTTCTTCCTCGGCACTACAACCTCGAGAGGTCTGAACCTGCCATTTCTAGCTTTCTGTGACTTGATTTTACCCGTAACAAAGTAGTCAACCCCGCGAACGGGAAGGCGGTCTGGATGGAAGTTTAACCCCGGTCCTGCAATGTGAAGACCGGCGCCGTTATCACCTCCGTCACCGGACCGCCCCAAATCTAATTAGCTCTTGTAAAACATTCGCCAACATGCCAGGTTTAAAGAAAACCCATGATCTACGTCCATAAGAAAAGCTAAAAAACTAACTCGCAAAGCCCAACGCTAATCAAATCCAAGGATTTGAAATATCTGAGCTGAGGGTCGCAATCGATCTAAGAATTTGTTGGGCTCAAATAGTTGGCTGTGAAGTCGAGATACTTAAAATCAAATGTAACAGCAATTCCGTCTACCACCCTCAGCATGGTCAAGGTTTTTTGAATTTAAGAGTTAAATTGAGATTTCATTGAAAGTTGGTTATTGCGCTGGCTGGCGATTTCAACGGCTTACTTCTTCTTGCTTGGCACTACTACCTCGAAAGGCCTCGGCCTACCACTTCTGGCTTTCTGTGAGTTGATTCGGTACTAGAATAACTCCGGACCTAAAACGCGTTACAGCCTCAACGTCCGTAACTAACATGTAAATGTCATTCCTTAAGAATTTCTAGTCAAGTTCTGATCAGACACAATAACAAACGAATCCGAATATATTAGCACTTGTCTAGATTAATTACGGGGTGCCGGCTATGTTGGGGTGGTTGACAAAGGCAAGTAAGGTAAAGAGATGTGTAGAATACACATCAGCCAGTTCAGAACCATAGACCCAGCTAATTTAAAGTCACTAAAATCCAATTCACGATGCGGCAAATCTTGGAGAAGATGGCGGTGCAACAGCTCCACTCCTACCATCTCTTCATTGATTTTAAAGCCACCTATGACAGCATAGCCAGGGTAAAACTGTACGACGCAATGAGCTCTTTTGGAATCTCGGCCAAGCTTACCAGGCTTATACGAATGACAATGGCCAACATCACATGCCAGGTGAAGGTGGATGGAAAACTCTCAGGGCCCTTTGCTACCACCAAGGGCCTGCGCCAGGAAGATGGGCTTGCCTGTCTCCTCTTCAATCTGGCGCTAGAGAGAGCCATCCGCGACTCGGAGGTGGAAACTTCGGGGAACATCTTCTATGAGTCAATCCAGATCCTGGCATACGCTGATGACATAGACATCATTGGTTTGAGGCTCTCCTATGTAGCAGAAGCTTATCAAAGGATCGAGCGTGCGGCACAGAACCTCGGGTTGGAGATTAACGAGGCGAAAACCAAAATGATGGCGGCGCCACCAGCGGCCCTGCTAACAACCACTGATTTACGCAGGGGTGATGTACAGATAGGTGACCGCGCCTTCGAAGTCGTCCAAAACTTCACCTATCTGGGGTCAAAAGTCAGCACCGACAACAACATTGATGTTGAGCTACGCGCAAGGGTGCTGGTTGCCGTCCGGTCATACTACAGCCTGAGGAAACTTCTCCACTCTAAATACCTGTCGCGACGGACGAAGCTGAGACTGTATAGAACATTTATAGTCCCAGGACTCACACACGCCTCTGAGACATGGACTCTGTCCGCAACTGACGAAGCCCTCTTAGCCGCGTTCGAGAGGAAGATGCTCAGAAGGATGTTTGGCCCAGTATGTGCGGAAGGACAATGGAGGAGCCGCTACAACGACGAGCTCTACGAGCTGTACGATGGTCTCACCATCGTGCTGCGAATTAGACTCGCCAGGCTCCGGTGGGCTGGTCACGTCATAAGAATGACACCGGACGACCCAGCCCGTAAAGTTCTTTTTGGCCGTCCACACGGACAGACGAGGCGTGGTAGGCCCAAATTGAGATGGAGTGATGGCGTTGATGCGTCCGCCAGAACGGCCGGGATAACGGATTGGCAGACGACGGCGCTGAACCGTGAGCGGTATCGAGGATTGTTGCAGCAGGCCAAGACCGCAAAGCGGTTGTAGCGCCTGATAAGTAAGTAGAGTAAACTCCAATTGAATCCAGCGGAAATGCATGGATTTTATTGTAATAATCTGAACGTCTGACGCCACTAGTATAACATCTTGCAGTTCCTGGTCCAGCTCATACTACTAAGGAGCGTGCATGTCGCAGTTGTGCGTCGTGACATGATAGTCGTCAACAACAAAATGTGTTCGTTGGCAATGCACGGACACTCTAAAAGCATACGCTCTATACACTCACAATGTGAACATTTAGGAATGAGATGAATGCGTCCGGAGGAAGCCTGCGAGCAACTTGGAAAAATATAACCCAAAATAATACTCATACGGTATTACCCGTCAGCAGCCGGCATTGTGATCACCGGCATCTTGTCAAGCTGTAAGGCTCTGGGATTAACTTTTTTGCCGATAACCTGCTACGATAACGAAGTTTTACCAGTGCACTTGCAGTGCTTCACCAGACAGGGCTTGCCTGGGCAATACCACTGTACCACCGGATCAGACAAACAATGATTTTTCTTTTCACTAGGAAACTGTTTACTCTCCTATGACCCGCTTTAAATTGAGCACAACATAGAGACATGGTTAGGTCACCAATCCGTCTCCAGGATAATCGGACTACCCTTCAGCACACGGCTATACCCACCGCTGCGTCGCTTTACTCCTCGTGTGGAACTGGTTGTTAAAGAGCATATACCGGTTGGGGAATAAGTCCGACATCCCAATATTATCGTATCTATGCGGCTTTGACATCCAGCAGGAAATCGACACCGCCAAACATAGTGTAGCATAGGCCAAAACTCGTGCCAGTGAAGAACTACCGAACGTTACTGCCTATCCAAGTTGTCATAACACTTCGATGAGATATAGCTTGCATATGTATGCGATAACTCGAAAGAGTAGTGACAGATGAAGCCCCTTGAAGGATGGATGGAGGTGAGGACCCAAACAAGATAAAATCTGCTGAACGGCGGGAGAGTGTCATTTCGCCAAGGTCTCAGATCCTTTCAACTACGAGACTCTTTACACGAAGCGCTTTCTCCCATCCTTCGGTATTGAGACAAAGATTACAGCACTCATAAACGTATGTTAACCACCTTTCGGTAGGCTGTTGGAAATGTTTATTTTTTCGAATAAAACACTAAAACCGAGTTCTGTAATGTTACTGATTGATAAAATCTTCGCGAATAATGGAACGGACAGCATATTTCCGTTGATAACATCCACTCGACCACCTTCATCATTAACACCACGTAATGTTGCATTCGTGCCGACTTGATATGCTTCCCGCAGCTGAGCAAATGGACGAGTTCCAAACATTTAGTTCTGAGAGAATCGATGCATCTTTCGTCGTGTGGGAGATTGTACCAGAGTCAAGGTACCACAAGCTTACCTCTCCAGCTCAGCTTGCTTGTTCTGCTTCAGCATCCAAAACTCATGCAGGTTCAGCAGCAACATTTGTACATCGGTCTGTTTCCTGGTTTCCGATCGTGTAACAATTTCTTACAGTCCCGTCGATAATGACCTCCTTTTCGCAATCCTGTGCACGACGTCGGACTTCGTCAAGCAGCTTCCCTTTAACAAAGTCAACCGTCAGATCTCCATCTGGTCGGCTTTCAAGAGTAACGATCAACCCGTCGTACGACCTCGGCAAGCTTGACAGCATCAGTGCCACGAAAGATAGGTTTTTTAGCTCTTCTCCAAGTGACATAAGCCGCAGCCGCAATGACACTTGGTGTTGCAGATGATCTCCAACGTTTCCTCCTTCCGGCATTCGTGCAGAAAACAGTTGACGCATGACGTGTATGTTGGACGAAAGTGATGCTCGCTCATGGTATACCTTTAGCGCATCCCACATTTCGTTTGACGTTGTTAATTGTATCACATGAGCTGTGGATCTTCCAGCACAAAATCAATCAACGCCTGCGCCTTCTCGTCGTTTGAGATCCATTTAGCGAAAACATTTTCGGGCTTTGATTCGGCAACCGCTGGCAGCAACTTTTCTCGAGTCAGAAGAAGACGAAGCTTAAACTGCCAGCTACCGTAATTCTGATCGTTCAACTTTTCAATCGTCACCTTTTCCGACATTTTCGTATTGCATTTTCGTACAAAAGATTACAGAACATGTAAACTTGTATCAACCACCGAAATAATGTGACTAAAGTTAAACCCGTTATGCTTAGACAAGGTTGCTGCGAGCCTTACTCGCTGAAACAAGAATTCCACCCCAGAACAAGACCAGATTGAAGTAACTCACATTCTGCATGTATGTTGAAAAAATGTGTGTGCAATAAGTCTGGTCTGGCTTACTCATCTTCTTCTTTCTTCTTTCTTGGCCTAACGACCACTTTAGGTTATGCCTGCCATTTTTAAACTTAATGATACCGCATAGTTGGATAGTCATTCCTTACTATGGGGGAACGGCCCAGATGGGATTTGAATCCTGCCGTGGGAAGACCGGCGCCGCTGTCGCATCTACTACCGGGCCGCTTACTCATATAATTTAGTAAAACCTGTATTCAACATCAAAAACAAATGTTTCAAACGGTTCTAAGACAGTTTCAACATCTCAAACAGAGTAGTCTTCAAATGGTAAATATCCTGATAGCTTACACAAGAATTCCAACGTTGCCAAAATTCCACTACAAATAAGTATTTGAAAGAAGTTTTCCTCAACTATTTTCTTTTCAATAACAAATCGTGGAACCAACTACCGACAATTTTCGATACCTTGGTGTTTGGTACAATTCAAGGCTAAACTGGAGTACACGTATCACCCATCTGGGGCAAAAATGCAGCAAAAGAATCAACTTTCTAAAGACAGTCACAGGATTCTGGTGGGGCGCACATCCATCAGACGTCCTGCGGCCTTATAAGACAACGGTACTATCCGTGTTGGAATATGGAAGCATATGCTTTCATTGGGCATCCAACACGCATATCCTCAAACTAGAGAGGCTACAGTATCGTTGTCTTAGACTCACACTAGGGAGCATGAAATCAACACACAACATGTCCCTAGAAGTGATGATCGGAGTGATGCCGCTGAAACTACGTACGCTCCGTTCTTCAGTATCAAATCCCTTGATAGAAGAAACTTTTAAAGCACTTCTAGAGACAGGTTCTAAGAGCAAGATCTTGAAGATCTACGAAGATTTTGTTGCCCTACAAGTGCATTCTAGCACTCCACAGGCAATAAACCGTACTGCCCTTCCTAAGACCTACAGTTCCCTTTTAACAACAGATTCCTCGTTGCACGAGGAAATTAAGACCATATCGAATGATCTTCGCCCGATGGTAGTTCCGGGCATTTTCTGGGATAAGTGTGGCCATTTAGACCAAATAAGCCAGTATTACACTGATGGATCATCCTCTAAGGAAGGCACCGGCTTCGGCGTTTTCAGTGAGTCCGCCGAAGCATTTTTCAATTGCGGGAGCCGTGTAGTGCTTACACTGCAGAACTAGCCGCAATCCTGTACGCACTATTGATGGTAGCAGCGAGACCTTCGGATCAGTACTTCATCTTTACAGATAGCCTTAGCGCTATCGAAGCACCAAGATCCCCGAAGGCTGTTAAGAGTCAGGATTACCTTACCACCAAAATCATAGAATTGCTTGGCTCAATGTTCGAAAAGGCGTTCAGGATTTCGCTAATTTGGGTACCTTCTCATTGTGGAATTCCCGGCAACGGGAAGGCAGACTCACTGGCCAAACAGGCGTCCAACAAGGCGCCTTTTACGACCGTCCGATCTCGGCCCGAGAGTTTCTTCGCCTACCACAGCAACTTTTCCTGTCTCGCTGGCAGAGCAAGTGGGGGCGGACGATCTCGGGTGATTCCTTTTCTCGATCTCTCCGCAAGTGTCCCTGCGCTCAGTGGGCTCTCTGTGGACCTAGCATTCATACGCATGATGTCTCGACTTATGTCGAATCATTTCGCGTTGAATGCTCATCTACAGCGTATAACTCTGGCTCAGACGAAGGTGTGTGGCTGCGGTGACGGATTTCACGATTTGGATCACATTCTGTGGTCCTGCGTGGAGTTTGACCCCCCTAGTTGAGTGCAGTCAAGAGCATCTGCAGTCGACCGGGTATAGAAATAAGGGAAGTGTTGGCGACTAGGGACCTCGCCTACATGAGGCACATCTACCGATTCGCCAGAGACAACGGTCTTATCCTTTGATTCCGCATCCCTACTATCCTTCCAATCCATATACCTTCGCCTTCCCGTTTTTTTTTTTTTTTGTAGTGTTACGGGTGATCCGCTGACGGAGCAAGAGCATCCGAGGTCAATGCCGACACTGTGGTAAAAAGGGAGACAGACTATTTTTAGTAACAGTGTTCCTCATTTCTGTCTAGCCTTGGTGGGGTGGGCCCGGCCTGGCTGGCGTTGGGTTCGGCGGTGGTCGGCGAGTGCAACCTTGTGATTAGCAGAGACCCTGCTGTTGCGGGATGGATCTCGCCGATAGTTTCTGAATTCGATGCTGGCCTGGTTGAGCACGGGCTATCACTGCTGGGCAGATGGAGGAACGCTGGCAAATGTTTGTACTGTCCAAATTGCTGTTCTCTTTTTGTTTCTTTTTTGTTAGACAACACAGAAGGATGTTGTATGTTTCATACATACAACCGCGCCAACATGGTTTCATTCCCAAACGCACAACTTCCTCCAACCTTATGTGTCTTGTATCCTCTGCTCTATCGAACATGTTATCCGGTCGTCAAACTGACATCGTATACACCGGTTTCAGTGCTGCCTTTGCAGTGTTTCCCTCGATCTGCTGATTGCTAAACTTGAGAGACTTGGTATCGAGGGTCGATTACTGTCCTAGCTGAAGACTTACCTGGTTTCGAGATCGTATAGAGTTAGAGTTTTGTCTTGTCTGTCCGACTCCTTCGTAGGTTCCTCGGGTGTTCCTCAAGGTAGCGTCCTAAGTCCTATTATATTTCTGTTATTTGTTAATGACTGTATTTCCATCCTCCCCGCCGAAGGTTTTCTGTATTACGCAGATGATCTCAAGATCTTCCTTCCTGTGTCCTCGTCTGCTGACTGTTGTCTTCTCCAATCTGTACTAAATTCCCTCTCTGTTTAGTGTAGGCAATGATAAAAATTGCCTACTCCTGTCCCCTGATAAGTGTTGTGTGATCTCGTTTTCTCGTTATAGTTCTCGTTTTTCGTTTAGTTACACGCTCTGTGATACAGTTATACGTCGCGTATCCTCTGTAAAGGATCTAGGTGTGTCTAGATGTGTGTAAAGGATCTAGGCTCGACGAAACGCTGTAATTCAGTTCCCACATTGATTATGTTATCAGCAAGGCTAACAAATCACTGGGTCTGATCATTAGGCTATCCTCCAAAATCTGCGATCCCCTCTGCTTGAAGTCCCTGTACTGCTGTTACGCGTCCTCCTTGGAATACGCGGCTGTAGTCTGGCTCCACTGCGATGGCCAGACTGAAGAGTGTTCAGCGTAAATTTACTCGTGTTGCTGTTCGGTGCTTCCTTAACGGTTATCATCTTGCTCTCCCTCCCTATCCAGTCCGTTGCCGTCTTCTTGGGCTAGAAACCATTGAGGATAGGCATTTCCATATCCGTGCTAGCTTCATTGCAGGTCTCCTGTTAAATGAACTTTATGTCCCTTCCCTCCTGTCTAGCATCCCTCTTTATGCTCCTTCCCGTCGCCTCCGCGATAGACCACCCCTTTATATCCCATTCCGCCACACCCGCTACGGTTCGAACGATCTTCTGCTACGAGCTTTATCGGCATTCAATAAGTGCTATCACCTGTTCGACTATAACGTCCCCCTGTCTCGTTTTCGTGTCCGTCTTCGTGAAGCCTCTTTCCTTGCCACCTAATCCTACTGTCATCCTTCCAAAATATCGAACATCCTCCAATAGCCACACATCCACAGCCGAGTATGCTTGGGATAAGGCAAATAACAGGGAGAAAATGCCTTGTTAACTGTTGTTTTTTGTTATTTTTGTGAAATTGTAATTCGTCAACATACGCGGTGTTGACTAAACGGCATCTAGCCGTCTACTTTAAATAAATAAATAAATCGTGGAACGCATACATTTTTTAAACTCTTAAAAATGGCAGATCTGATGTCTACATACATTTTAAACTACAGTGAATCTAGCTTATCCTATGAAGAGATTTACTTAACAGCTTATTTGTGTAGTGTAATGGATGTACAACATTATTTTACAACTTAAAAAAGAAAATATTTTAAACCTTATCCCATCGTACTTGTCGCCGACGAAGGACTTCGGACCTACATTCCGACATATCTTCATCGTAAGTGTCAGTGTTCTCGAACACGGCCTCTCTGAAGACCTCCACATCCAGCTCGTTGACGACATCCGTTAATCACCGGCAATAGTTTTCTGTTGGATTCCGGGTCATTCCGGATTACGGAAATGCACAATAGTTTTACCATGACACGAGCCATACTGCAAAGGAATGTTGCGAATAAAAAGTATCGAGAACGACCATCGTAAACCTTTTACATTTATAGTTGTACGTATGGATGTTTCTGAAGCCTAACTATAAAATGAGCGTCAAGGTATTTATCGCAAGTATAATGATTTTCGACAAAGAACGACAAAAAGAGAAAAGTAACGTTTACGCATTACCACTTACGCATAGCAAACGTTGTGAACTGAAAAACTATTTGTAACTAACAACTAAAATTTTATGGGACAAAAATCGATATCGTTAAATTCTTTCCTATTCAGAATGTCTACGCTTTCCTGTCAGTAACAAATGCAACCCCATGGATGGGCATCTGATACGAATACCCGTTTAATACAATCATCATCAGCATCATCGCAGTCTGAACAACCATCCGGTTCCTCGTAGGGCTCAACATCAGCTAATGATGATGACAATTCATATCCTTCGTATTCGTTTTGATCCTCCATGTCACGACCGACTCGTCCTCACAAGATGAACAACCTAACTTCACAAACACAAACACCGTCCAGCAATAATCTGACTTTCCTGTGATCACCGAAACTCACACTATTGGCGCTACTACCTCTACTACGCACCAGAATCCTGTTTTGCGGCCGTCACGTTCTCACTCAGCGCTTCATTGCGGCACAGCACCTGACACCTGTCCTTTTTTCGGCGCTCGCCTTGATCGTCCAGCAGATTCCAAAATGGGGCTTTTTGTTACGCATTTGGCACCACACGTTGCTGATGAAGAAACGAAAGCATTCATTATGAACCGACTCGGCACGCATGAGTGTGTAATTCATCGAATTTTACCTCGAGACAGAGATCCTGCCACTTTCCGTTTCGTTTCCTTCAAAATCAGCCTTCCACGTTTCTTGCGCGATGCTGCATTATCTCCTCTCACATGGCCGAAAGGATTCGTGTTTGGTGAGTTCCTTCCTCGTAGTAGACAGAACGACACGTTTTTTTCCGAGACACGATGCATAATTCTCCGGTGCCCACAGAGAACCTTTCAACCAGGGATCGCACCAACAACTGAATAGCTCACGACACTCTCACGCTTTGGATCATCTGCGCCTCTACTATCAGAACGTCCGTGGATTACGCACTAAAACCTATGAGTTCTTTGCCAATTGTTTTGACTGCGACCATGACGTCATTATCTTAACTGAAACATGGCTAGACGATGCTATACCATCAGCTATGTTATTCGATTGTGACCGCAAGGAAGCGTTCTAGGACCACTATTGTTCGTTATTTTTATTAATGACATTGCGATTTTTCTGCCTGATGCATACAAATCGCTATACGCCGATGACCTAAAAATCTACGTACCTGTTACTAAGTTAGCCGACTGCGAAGTATTACAAAATAGTTTAAACAAATTCAGCGTATGGTTTACTAGGAACCAACCTGACCTGACGATTTCCAAAGCCCTACTTGTATCAGGTTTCGTCATTCGTGTTTGTAAATAGTTTAAAGATCCGTTCTGTTTAAAATCGTTGTTTTGTTCCCTAGTTCGTCCCATCATCGAATTTGCTGGTATAGTTTGGTCCCCGCGCCAACAAGATAAAATAGTCAGATTAGAAGCCATTCAGCGCAAATTTACAAAAAAAATATTTTATCGATTACCTTGGTCTCGTCCTCGCCTGTCCAGACTACCGAACAAGGTGCTTACTATTTGGACTCGAATCATTAGAACATAGAAGAATGACGGCACAGTGCATATTTCTTAACAAGACTATTAGCGGAAATATTGACGCCCCGTTTATTCTGCTCTTCCTTGCTTATTATAAAATTAACTTCCTTGCTCCAGGTAGACAATTATGACCACGACAACTATTACGACCGGATTTTTCTTCTACAAACCATAGCGCTAACGACCCAATAACACAAATGATGATGGAGACATACAATGATTTTGATAATTTAATAGATTTTAACATGTCAATTAACAATTTAAAAACTCTTTTAAGGCAACGGTTTTGATGATTATTTATTGTAACGTATCTGGTTCATGTTATGCAGGCAATTATTGTTAGATAACTAATAAACGAATATGAATATGAATGTCGTGTAAGAGATTATTCGCGTCTTGCAATACTGATGACGATAATCATGATGATGATGATGATGACGGTGATCGATAATAAGAATGGTCTACTGCTGTTGGTTGAGGCATAGAAAAAAGAATAATATAATTATTCAGGCGGAAAAATGTAACATAAGATCAAATGATCGGATTATAGAAAAATACATGCACATAAAATACATCGAGGAGCATACGTCGAGGAATTGCATTTTGTGACATGACGCTTAAATTTGCATCCCAGCAGCTAAAATCTACTTCCCCATACGCAGAAGACCTGGAAGACGCCTGATGGGTTTTGATCTACCGTTTTTGTCATCTCCTACTTTATTTACCATTTACTGAACTCTTCGTCGCGACCGGTTAATATTTGAAGCCAGTCCTTTGCCAGCTGGTCGTTCCAGTACTTTTATATTGCCCTTGTATTGCTTCTTCCGACAATGCGATCTCGAATAGCTTCAATTGACGGTTGCTGAGTGACATTGAGCGTATATGATGTTTCTCCACAGCCAGTCCATGTCCTCCAATGATCTCTTAACAGAACTTATTAAACACAAGTTTGGGCAAAAGAAATTAATATAATTATTTGGCTCCGTGAGGCATAAATTATCCTTCAGAACTTCAGTACCGATTTGGGAGACACATTTGCCTTGGACTCGTTTTTCTTGCTCTTAGTTAGGCTTCTTGAGCAAACATGAACGACCTCAGGCTCAGGCTGATCAGTATAAAAATGTCCAAGCGAGTCGCAAAAGAAAATACGACATCGTTTTAACCGTCCTATTGATTAGCACTGTCCAGGCTTTCAATTATCTCTGTAGCTTACAGTCATCCGCCCTGAACATACCTGCCATTTCCTAGCTGCTTAACGCCGTTGATAATATTCGACTATAAATAGTTAAAACACCTTACATTTAAATGTTGTCTGACTATAAGGGACAGAGATGATTAGAACTGGATGGAAATATATTATCACCAAACGCAAGAGTTGAAATAGTATACAATCTACCAAAAATACACATTTCAGGCCAAAGCACTGGAGTGCACTGAATATCCGTTCACAATGGAATCTGATATGGTGCCCTTGTAGGCTGAAAGTTCACTTGTCCACTGCTAGAGATAGTAGTTCCAAAGAAGGAAAATCCTCTGTATTATGCGATAGCAGATCAAAATGCTAAACAAGATATAAAATGATTATTAATCGTCGTAAGCCATAAATACTTTCTTTTCTAATATCCGTTTGCACCGAGCGACAACTGGAGAAGGAACCGGCTTTTCTGCTCTCTATTGTGCCATGAGCAAAATCTATTTTAAGTACGCGGCGCGCAATATAAAGCCTAGCCTGACTTTCCCAACCCTTCCATGGGGAGACTACCAATTCTTCTTCTTGCACGGGTTGCATGTTGCTGTTCTTGGCCCGAATAATGTAGCCAAAACTGAATCGACAATGCGTACGCGCATGAAACGCTCCGCCTTAGCTGGTAAATTGTTTCGGGAGCAAAAGTTTTATACCCGGAAAAAACCATATGACCATAAATTACGCTTTATTGTGCATCGCCTTCCACTGTTCTAGCCAGTCGCGCACGCGCTCCACATTAGCGTCTAGATCCTGCTTTGTGTCGCTCTGTAGCTCGAAAATAATATCTTTCCGATAGGCGTCTTTAGCTTCGTCCAACGGAATCTGGAATATTTCGCATTCCATGTTTGACTTTATCTTGCGCTCGTTGTACTCACGCGCCTGCAACCGATCGTACAGCAGCGAGGTGGAACAACGCACAACAAAAACGGCCGCGAACCAGCGCTCCGGGAAAAAATCGGAGCTGTGGTATTCGACCACATTACCGCCCTGCTTCATCAGCGGCTCTAGATAGTCCAGTAGCTTGTCCTCGTCCAACACCGGACATTCGAACTCCTCATCGTACTCCTCAACAAACTTGTTAACACTCACTATTTCGCTCACATTTTGCCACTGGAAGGCCAGCTTTTCGGCCAGCTGCTGACACAGTTCCGATTTTCCTGTTCCAGGTGTACCTGCCCAATTAGAAACGAAACGAATCATTGCTTTGGTACTTTGGGGTTGCAGAGATAGGCGAAACAAACCATACCTGTTACCAATATGTTGGGCAGAACCATCATTCAAGCTTCCGTGTTGATGCTCCGTTTAGCTATGTTTCGCGCGGCACCAACCAGCAACAGTACATTGCACGCTTGCCAAACCGTTCCTCCTTTCGGTCACAGCGATCTGGTAGGCCAAAATTCGGTTATTTGTGGTTAAAAATATCCTAATACGATGCTTTTTTTCCTTAATGCTATAGGAATTTTTGATCCTCGATCAAGAACAACAGCTGCTCAATGAATCGCAACGGCTCCGTCCGAACTGTTGACATCGGTTCTCCGCGTGCTTGAGCTGTCATTCTTTGACATCCGCAACATTGCAGGGGTTTCCAGTTGAAAATTTGAAAGTTATAAATTTCGTTATAATATAGCCTTTCTTTTGTTACACCGCGTGATTTTTGATTTCGCACTTTATGTAGCGTTAATAAATGTACAAAATGCCACTGGTAGCGAGGTTGGAAACATCCTGATTCTACCAATCCCAACACGAAGCTAACTTGGAACTAAATCAGTAGATTGTTTTCGTTGATCCATACTGCAAGCAACTAATAAAAACAACGCAAGTATCCTAAGCGCTAATTAAAATCGTTATTTAAAGGAAATAAATGAGTGAGTCCTCATCTCATCTCATTCTGGGATTCCGTACAGTGCAACGGAGCAGCATTATTTAAACGGGTTCAAGCTTCCGTTTCTTCCCTTTTCTAATCTTCATGTTCCATACCACTCACTCTTGTATTGGCTATGACGGTTCGCATTCACCACTGATAATTAATGCATTTAACATCTGTTCAAACAAACCACGCTTGTAACAACCCGGCATGTGCGGCAATCTTTCTCGCCTGGTTCACAATGATTGCCGTTTATTGATTCGATTCTTGGTGCATGTTGAACCTTAAAAATGTTAATAGTTGCATTTATTTAGTTGCACAGTGCTCATGATGCCTGCAACGACTAGTTTCCTTATCATTATGCGGTGATATTGATAATGGTACGAAATAGTCAAATGACACTTCCTTCTTTCCAAAGTTAAGGTTGAAATCCAATTTCAAACAATCAAGCGTGTAATGTTAGCCATTTCAATCAGAAAACGATTAAACCTCTGTTCGATCATACACCATCATCCATACATTTTCACTATTCAAATTTTCAACCAAAAATTTGCTCTAGCCACGATGATGTGTTCAGTTTTCCATTATTTATTGAATGTATCTCTTGCATGCTAAACTGTGCTAATAGTATGTTAAGGTTTTACTTTCTTCCTACATATCGTATGCAATCTTTAGCATTATTCCATCTTAACATTTCCTCATCTAAGCCTAGAAATACACAAATACACAAGTAGCAGGAAGAGTTTAGCTCGCCACATAACGGAATAGTAAGAATGGTTAGCAGGGGATGTAGAAATAAAATTAAAGTCGCGCAGCTGTCCGCAGTGTCCCTCCTCCGAAGACCTCACATTGTACTGCTTTGTTGTGTCTGCATTGGTTGGTGTGGCTCTTATCTTTTTCCTAACCACAACTAAATTCACTGGCGCGCACTTGTTCTGCCCTTTCTCTCTTCCCGTTTTTTGTTGTTGTGTTAATGTTCGGTCGCAACACAATCACGGCCAAGATGCAAGTTCAATTGTAAATGTATTGTTTGATGTCGTTGCTGCGGCTTCAACCCAGGCCAGGAGGAATTGCTCTTCAATTAATCCGTTCGATTGTTTAACATCGATTGCCTCGCTGCTACTGTTCACCCGAAGCCACTTACGCCGGAAGTTGTAGCTTTTTGCCTTTAAGGACCTTCGTTATGTAGAGATAGAAGAAGTCACAGTACAGGATCGTCTGGATCGCGCCGGCAAAGATGGCAATCAGATCGTAGTGGCCCTCGGCGTAATATCGGTAGATCCAGTTCAGCAAGTACAGCGCGCGGTATGAGCCCAGGGCGAACAAGTAGTGGCTGGTGATGCTTTCCGCTTCGCCTGTTTTGCTGACCAAGAACAGCTGGGGCAGTATGGCAACCGCTTCCAGATAGATGGAGAACGTCCACAGAATCTCCAGCGGGGTGAAGGCGTTATTGATCAGCAGAGCCAACAGGAAGCACGGTACCAGCAGGAACTCGATGCGGAACGAATCGTGGTTGTGGTCGTAGGTCGCTTTAAACTTGACGTACATCAGATAGATCGTGGCCACCGAGGTGCTGATGAAAACCAGCTTCATGAAGGTGTTGTATACGCTGATGAACGTGGTTACCAGATCCAGGTAGCGACTAATATAGACGATAGCGAACAGAATTTGCGATTTGCCGGAAATGCCAGCGCATGATCTGGTTTTCCATATCTTTATCAGAAGTAGAATGATTGCAAGCAGATGCGATAAATCGCCAGCCAATCTGAAAATATTCATTTTCGCAAATTACTCCACTCCTGTGTTGCGGGGTTCTGGATGTGTGACGAAATTTGTCCGGCCTTTGGTCAAATGCACGGGAAGGGAGGGGTTTCCCTCGTCTGTTTCCTTAAACTAGTTGGATTGTGTCTACCACACTCTCGTAGCAATTTGTTGTCGGTTCTACGGCAAAGAGTTTCCCGAGAATGGTCGGTTCAACTGCAGCACACACACAGAAGAAGGCGACCTGCCGCAGATGATGGGATGGGATGACACAAAATATACACGCAGGCTAAACAAGAAGGGGTTGTTCTGCACACGTAGCCGTGTCGCCGGTAACTTTGTCGTGATCAGTCTTCCGTCACTTCCGCCTCTGCGCCGATGAGCCTGACCCGAAAGGATCGAGCTAAAGATGTCCAGAAAGTGGTTTTTTTCACTACTATCACGGTTTTTTTTACTGAAAATATCGAAGCAACCGGACACCGACCGACTGACGTGTAAACACTTCTTCTTATTGATGTTTTTCCTTATTCTTAAAATGGCGTTGATAGTTTTGACATCTACCAGCAGCACCAAGGTATATAGAGCACGGAACAGTTGGCACACTGGGCCAATCAAATGGCGGTTTTTGGTCGACGAATTCAATTTAATTTTTTTAGATTTTTGGTTCCATTTTTGTGATTTATGCTGAATTGTGTGCACTTTGCACTAAAATTTATAATATTTTTTTCAAATATCCATTCTAACGGTTTAATCTAAAACTTTTGTCTGTGTAAGGCGTAAACACGTGAACGCCAAGAGTATGCTCTCTTTCGCTCTCTCTGACTAACCGGTACAATATTTTACTACAACCCGCATTGGTCGCAAAAGATCGGGAAAATCAACCACATTTAGCTAAATGCTCAACTTTTATTATTTGCAACAAACATTGGAATCAATCGGGTGATATGCGCGGTAGATATCTGTGAGTAACAGTGAAACGTTTAATATCAATTATTGGATCAGATCTTATCTTCACACTCTCGTACACTGCATACAACCCAAGCACAGAACCAAAGTTTGAAATCGATCTCAAATCCGAGCACATTTCGAGGTGGATGGAAATTGGTGTAATTTTGCCTATAAGACTACCGCACAAGTGTACGAAATATTTTCGTATCATTACTTAACTGGGACATATGTGCTGCTCTAACAGATCGTACTAACCGTTACGATGCGCTCTCGATGCTTTAGCGTGGCAATTCGAAATGCCAGCAACACGAATAGCACCGTTTGAACGCCACCCGCTATGAACGCTAGCGGATCGTATAACCCATAAAGACTGTACCGATCGATCCAATGCAGTATGTAGAGTGCACGATACGAACCGAGCAGCAGCAGATAACACTTGAACCATGGCTCCACATGGAACGTTTTGCAGATTAAGTCCATCTGCGGCAGAATGGCAACCGCTTCGAGAAAGATGGAAAACGACCACAATATTTCAAACGCTTCCATGCGATAGTTCACGAACAGAGCGGTCACGAAGCAGGGCAAAATCAGAACCTCATTGTAGAAGGTGTCGTTTTCCCGGTCGTAAGTTTTCCGATAGAAGCTGTGCATCGCCAACACGGTTATTAGCGTCACGCTGATGAAGAGCGTTTTCATCAGCACATTGTAGACGCTGTAGGTTTCGGGGAACGTGACGAGATCGGCATAACGTGTGGCGAACACAGTCACGTACAGGATCTGTGTTTTGCCGGACACGCCAAAGCAGGACTTGGTGCGCCATATGTTGAACAGCAGGTAGAGCAGCGCAAACGCGTGGAATGAGTCCGCTAGCAACCGGTAGCCAGTAAGCTGTGGAAAATACAACATACGTCAATCGAACTGCACGCACCGTTCACAGAAATGCACCGCTCAAAAATGTTTGCTCACCATTATGCTATGTTTTTATGCGCCACTTTCAGTCTCTAAAACTCAAAACGTCTTCATGGGATGTTCCGCTATACACGCTACGGACGTGAGATGAAAAATGAAAGCAAACGCAATGGTAGAAAACTCATTGCCAAAGTGACAACATGCAGCGCAGCTAGAACTGTGTTCGGATGTGTTTATTCCGTGTACAAGTGTGGAGCAGTACAGCATTCTTGTGCATGAGATGCAGCCCACACACTTGTGCAATCTGCCCAGAAGATGCATGCTTGCAGTGGTGTTGGTTTAGCCGTTGAAACCGGTATTGCGATTCCTCTCCACTGGCAGATTGGAACGAACGGCTCAGCGATGGATTTTCCCTGCCAAGCAACAAGTACCATTCATGTTGATGCTGGGAAAGTACAAACATGCGTCATAAAGTTGGAAAAATGAAACAATAAAAAGACTTCCCCTGTAGGAAATGATTCCAGATGTTTAATCTCTCTTGTATGAAAAATTGCCTCCTTTGATGCTTGGTGCAGCTTATCTATTGCGCATGCATCCTCAAACAACAGAGACAAACGTATGCACTAATAGTTATCAAATGAATGGTCTGTCCGCAGGGTCCTGTAGTCTTCTAAATGTAAATGATGTCATCATGGAGCGCTCAAGGTCATCATTGCAGTAAGAATACGTACAACTTTTCGAGTTGGACAACGCGCAAAAGTATTGAAGCTTTGACATAGTTTGTATGTGTATTTATCTTTCTAGCTATCACACTCCAGATCCGGCCCATCGTAAAGAAATCAAACCGCGCCAAATGGTTTGCCCACTCACTTGCTTTCTATTTTTGGGAAAGTTGCATTCCTTTTCAGTCAAACTGAATAACCTTTACCAAACACGGGCAACACGTCGTCAGCACTACGTACGAGGAGGCGGTCCAGGTGGGATTTGAACCCCGGTCCTGCCGTGTGAAGTCCGGCAACGTTATCGCATCGGCCACCGGACCGCCCCATTTATGTTGCCTAAGTGTCTAAATTTGTTTAGTAGGTAATCATCCTTAACTCCATAATTCCATCGCACTGGTACGGCACATAGGCTATTCATCGCATATTATTCGATATGTACTCTATGAATTTCATCCGTCTCTTTGCGTTGCAGTCTTTACTGGTTTCTTAGTACTTCGCGGGTAGTCACGATCAATCAATGTATCTATCGTTAGCCATTGTGGTTTCAATATTATGAAACATAGTCTGCGGGACAATCATATACTAGCATCACATAACAGGCTTAGGCAAGGTGACGACATGAAGCAAATTATAACCCAACAGCAAAGTTACGCAAATTAAACTGGAAAGGTCGAAGGCCAACGGTCTCGGAGCTTTTGCTACGCTTGTTGCTTGTTTTGTGTAACTTTGCAACACACATTAACTATATAGATTTTCAATATATTGCCTACGGGCTGCACAATTCACGGGCGGTCTGCTATCGACAAGACTATGCTCTATACAGAAACCGTTGTCCGTAAGTTGCCAAACCGATGGACAATGGTTGAAAATGTTTGTTATTTTAAATCAGCTACGTGGTGTGTACATTTGAAGAACTTAAGCATGAACAATAAGCAAAACAAACCGGTATATTCTACAAAACGGATGAAATATTCATCATTCCATTAGGGTTGGTATCCTTCTCCCCGAATCGTATCGTGCGATGCAGCGGTACACAGCTAACTTATTTTTTCATTTGAACTCCACAGATGTTTCGGGAGTTGTGAGCAGGGGAAAGGTTAGCAAAATTTAAAACTTGTCCTTACAATTTCCTTTTCGTCGGTTTGGTTAGCATTTGTTTCATGCTGAACGAAGACAGGCCAATGCCGAGCGCTGCCAGTAGGGCCGCTGACCTGGTGGTGGCACGATCCGTGGACTTTGCCGCCACTTCGTTAACCTGAAACCGAAACAAAGATAAACATTGTAAAATACTGTTGTATTATTCTTCACACGCAACTCCGATTATTTTTTGACTCGAAATCCCCTTTCTCCGATCGATAATGCAACGCACGAGCCAACAAACTGATTCTATATTTAGTCGGTAGTGAATGTCAAGGTGAAATATTCTTGCAAATCCTGCCTATTTTTATTCCCAGTGCGAAACATGAATGGCGCACATGGACAGGCCATGTGAACGTAGAGCTGGTCGCTAACGACGTCATTGATAAACATCTCACATTAAGCGTAATAGTTGTTTTTGATCCGACACATCCGATAGGCTGAACTGTTTGTATACAAAAGTGACCTTTATTCGTGACGCCGTACTATGTCTTTCTCTTAGTTCTGCATAAATCTCGCTAAGGTCGCAAGGGAATCAGAAAGAAAATTCGTCTTCTTATAATTTATCTAGGAAACATGGCTTTTTTTTTTCTTGCATTAAAAGAAAGAAGTCATAAAACACCGTTCACAAGCATTTCTGTCTTATCAGAAAACTGCTTGCAATGTGGACATAAAAAGTATGATCACATGATCAAGAACATTTACACCCTTCTTAATTAGCCAAAGAAACCGGTTAATTCTTCTCACTACAATGTTGAAAGAATGGAAAATAGCGAACAAAGTAGACTGGGAAAAACAGTGCCCGTGGATTTCGCAGTCAGCTTATGGATCGGCGAACCATTCCCTCCTGGCAGCAATCGTTTTTTCTTGCTTACCTGTCCATAGTTCAGACGGACGGCATATCGCATGGCCTGTGTCGTTTTCATGCTTTGTCTTCCCGCACTGTTGCTGGTGTGTCACGAAGATTTATTCCAGGGAAGGAAATCCCTATGCGCCAACAGCTCCTAAAACCAGAACCACAATTTTTATGTTAAACGCAATGTTACCATGCATTTGCTCGATAGTTGGCACAACAGCTAGCTCGTAAAGACTTTTTATATCACACGAAACTTCCTGGTTGTCTAGTCTGTCTGGGGCGGCATTGGCTCATACAAATCTCCTACCTACACGATTGACTTTGCTTTGTTATGTCTGATTGAATTGAACAAATAAACGATCCTAGAAGCTAACACTATCCACAGAACTGATTTGCATTCCGTGATGAGCGAGCTTCCCGAATTATCAAAATTATTTGCACTATATGCGAAATTTATGTAATGCTCCTTTTTTACGCGTACGAAACACCTCGCACGAATCGACTTCTCATTAACTGAAAAACTTATTTCTCTCCTCACAAACTATGTACGATTGCTTCAAAATAGGCCTGTCTTTAAAGTAACTATCTTCAATTCAACCGCAAGTTAATTTTTCCAACTTTACACAGCAAATATCACGAATTAAAGATGTACTAACTTCGTGCAACCTTCACGGGGTCGGAAATAAAATCAGAAGAACGGTGTGCTGCTCCAACAGCAGGTTTCACCATTCAGTACGCACTGACACCAACAGGAGCTTCCAGAAAAATTTTTCCTGTCTTGACAACTGGCAGACAATGCCCAAGGTGAATATAGGAAAAAAATATTTCATTCCTTTTAAAAAAAGCTTGTAATATTTGTTAAAAAATTGGGTTTAAAATAGATTATGGTACAGCAAAAAATTCGTGAAACAAAGGTTTCAGTTGGCTTTCATTTGTACAATTTTTATCACATTTAATATCTTTAAGACTGTCAACGTGTGCGGTTTGATTCAGCCTGCTCTGCTGTAATTTGGTAAACGACATTTGGTACCGCATTGTATTTACGCAATTGATTGTTTTCACCGCACTTAGGCTGGAGGTTCTCGAGTCACCGAAATCTCGTCAGGCAAAAATGCTGTCCCCCGGCGTAAAGGAGCGAATTGGCGTTGTTTTTGAGGTCGTGAAAACCTCTTTTCATTGGGGATTTATTCCAACATTGTTGTATTTAGGTAAGGGCGAGCCAATTTATATAACACACTTGTTTGGGCCTGTGGCTCTCATGTTGCTGTAATGATAACATGGACTGCTGCTAAATTGTATGATTTATGTTTCAGGATTCCGCAAAGGATCGGAGCCCGGCATGCCGCCACTATCGATAGCAAACTTATTATGGTAATCTGCAGCTACTCTGGACAAATGTGCAACATCCCGATTGTATCTATTAAATGGGAATAAATCACTGTCCGTGCTGAGCAAAATGTAACTGGAAGTCGTGTACAGACACGTGTTTTCATGCAGAGTGCTGCCAAACAATCTGTTGTCGGTGATGGAAGCATGTAGGAGATTAGCGGTCTGATAATTACTGAATGCATCAGCATCCGAATTATGGAACTGTACAGCTAACTGAACTGAGATGCTTCCTTGATAATCCTGATCCGATTGTTTTGATGGAGTTTGCTCGTTACATCGAAACCGTTCTGCTGCTGGATTCTCAAGATTTGTCAAATTTAATGATTGGACGTGTTGCCCGTGATGCATTAAACCATTCTCCAAAACTTGAATTTTAATTCGTCTTGTTGAATCGTCCCGCCCAGCCGATTTCATAGTTGTTTTTAAAGAGATTTATTTATTTGCATGAAAGAGATCGAAAGCTCAACTCAATTGAAGGCAAAAAATCGCCAATCGGAGCTTTCATGCGAACTGTCAAACCAAAAGGTCTGGCATCGCATCTCTAGATCTTGACGCATTCCATGTGTGCAATTCCACCTGTTGTGCTGGTCCGCTGCGGTAAATAAACAGTTATCCTGAAAAAAGGACGAAAACAACATGCTGCACAAACTGCAAACCGCGGCAACATGGTAAGTACTGTGAATTGCCAATTCACACCATTCTGCCTTCCTTTTAAATGTTCGTTCTGGCCATAATTAAAGAAATAATCGGATTTGTTATGTAATCGTCCGGAATGTTCGTTCGCTAGTTGCTATTTTGGTTGCTGTTTAACTAACTATTTCCTGTTATGTGTTTCCAGTTCCCGACGATTTGCCTCCGCTTGCTCCAGCGCTGGTCCCAAGGTGGCACACCGCCAGATAAATAAACTGTTGATAGCCAATCGTGGCGAAATTGCGTGCCGTGTGATGCGAACAGCGAACCGGCTCGGCATTCGGACGGTTGCCGTTTTCTCCGAAGCGGACGAAAAATCGCTACATGTAAAGCAAGCAAACGAAGCGTATAACATTGGTGGAGCCGCATCACAGCAATCCTACCTCCGGGGAGACAAGATACTAGCGGTTGCCAAAAGAGCGGGCTGCCAGGCAATTCATCCCGGGTATGGCTTCCTGTCGGAAAATGTGGAATTCGCGGAACTGTGCCAACAGGAAGGTGTCACGTTTATCGGTCCACCGGCAAGTGCCATCCGGGACATGGGTATTAAGAGCACATCCAAGCATATCATGTCCGCCGCCGGAGTTCCGATCATCAACGGATACCATGGCGAAGATCAATCGGACGAGCGGCTGTTGAAAGAAGCACAACAGATAGGATTTCCCCTGATGATCAAGGCTGTCCGTGGCGGTGGAGGCAAGGGAATGCGCATTGCTGAAACCGAAGCTGACTTTATGCCCATGCTGAAGTCCGCTCGGACAGAATCGGAAAAGGCTTTCGGTGATAAGGCAATGCTGCTGGAACGCTACGTCCGTTCGCCAAGACACGTGGAGGTGCAGGTATTTGCTGACCATTACGGCAACGCGGTGTACCTGTACGAACGTGATTGTTCGGTGCAACGACGACATCAGAAGATCATCGAAGAAGCACCCGCCCCGGGTTTGTCGGAAGAACTACGCAAACAGCTCGGCGAGGCAGCGGTTCGTGCCGCCAAGGCGGTGAACTACGTCGGTGCCGGCACGGTGGAATTCATCCTGGACAAAGAAGATCTGTCCTTTCACTTCATGGAAATGAACACTCGGCTGCAAGTTGAGCATCCCATCACGGAAATGATTACTGGTACGGATCTGGTAGAATGGCAGATAAAGGTCGCAGCGGGAGAGCGTCTTCCGGTAACGCAGGAAGATATCGTCAAGCGCGGTCACGCTTTTGAGGCTCGCATCTACGCCGAGGATCCGGCTGGAGGCTTTCTGCCAGGTGCAGGTCCTTTAGACTATCTTTCGACCCCAGAACCGTCTAGTACGACACGTGTCGAGACCGGCGTACGTCAGGGGGACGAGGTGTCGATCCATTACGATCCGATGATTGCGAAGCTAGTTGTCTGGGGCGAAAATCGTGCCAGCAGCTTGCAGCTGCTGATCGAACAGTTGACCAACTATCAGATAGCTGGCCTGCAGACCAACATCAACTTTCTGATCGATCTTGCTCGCCATGAACACTTCCAGGCCGCTGACGTGCATACGGGATTTATCGAGCAGCACATGGGTACGCTTTTCCCGAAGAAAGTCGTACCTTCGGAGAAGGTAATTCAGATGGCTGTTGCCCAAACGCTAAACGAACGCGTTCAATCGGGCGCCAGTTTGGGAGCGAAAACCTGTACCCCGTTCGATGGTGAATATGGCTTCCGACCGAACTATAGTGTGGCACGTCCGATTAAAATAAAAATCGGCGATGTAGAGCATACGGTAGAGGTGGTATCGACTAGCGCTGACAGCAGCTACATGGTGCGGGTCGATGCGGGCGAATGGCAGAAGGTAACGGTACGCCGAAAACCGCACGCCAATCGTTTTCTGCTGGAAACCAACATCGAGGGACACGTTTCGTGTTTCAACGCCGTCATTTCAGGTGAAAGTATCGCGCTATTCGATGAGGTAAGTTTTCCGTACATTCATTGCATTGTAGATAAACTACAAATATGCTTCCTCTCGTTTAGAATGGTATGGTTGGCGGAGAAATCGTTCAGCCACGCTTTCTCGTTACCGAAAGTTCGATGGGCGGTGTCGACGCATCCAGCGTGACTGCCCCAATGCCCGGCGTGCTCGATAAGCTGCTGGTAAAGCCCGGGGATACGGTGAAAGCGGGCACACCGGTTGCGGTGCTGATTGCCATGAAAATGGAGCACGTTCTGAAAGCTGCCAAGGATGGCGTTGTGAAGGCGATCCCGAACGCCGAGGGTAGCAACGTACGCAAAGGTGCCATCCTGATTTCGTTCGAATGATAATGGGAAAAGACAGCCTGCATTTAACTACTGCAACGATACTGCATTTAATCTGTTCTGAGCAGTCTGACACAAAGTGCATTTATTAGCGAGTAAGCAGTTTTGTAGATGATCCGTTTTAGATACATCGTTTTTAACGATGTCGTAGAATTACGCACAATCTGCCAATAGCGTCTAACGCCACAGGAGCAAAAACTTTACCACACCACAACAAATCGAAGATATTGCCCCAAGTCAATAACGGTATTTGAAATGGGCAAGTTCAAATTAGGAGAAAAAATCGGCAAGTTCCACAGCAAGGCAGCGTTTATTGACGCATTGTCGTTAGTACGACAATTGATTATGAATCAAAATTTAAGCTCAACACTTTCCAAGGGATTGAGAAGCCTTTCGATATGCACGAAGTGTATAGGATACAAGCGTAACACATTCCAAATGATATGATCAATAAAACAGTTGTGCCAAAACATACAGTAGACTGTATACAAACGATAGTTGGGGTAATATGGTTTTAAAATAATTCATAATTTCGTGAGAATAATTTCTGTAAACCCGGTTTCTTTTAAAACATCTAAATTCAATTGTTCCACCATCGATCCATCCATAATTGTTAGCCACAACATGGTAACAAACCGATATTAATACCGCTAGCTCACCAAGGACATCCCTCAAGCGAATTGCATCAATTACAATATTTGGTCACAGAATCACTCAATGCATTTCTTACAGCCAGCCTTCCTTCCAAGGCGCTCTGCTCAGACACCGTGTGTGTGCAAGCAGCAGAGAACGAGAACGACGGTTCATGGTATAAGATTAGATTACAATTATTTACATCGGGGTTGTTTTGGTGTGTACAACACAGCTCGTCGATTTGCTGTACTGGCGGGGAGTGGGAGTACACAACCTGTTGTGGGTTTGATGGGCGAAGGGCCAGATTATGTAATCTGGAGAGTAAAAGTGGGAGAATAGCAACTATATACACTACGAAGAATCCGGCCCTGTTCTCGCGCGGCTTCCAAAATTCTCTTTTTCTCTAGCCACCCCAGCCACACTGCACTCGCGAGCCGTACGCGCGCAGTAGTAATCGGTCCAAATGCGCAACGACGACCGCCGCTCGTTGCTCACACGAGTTTAGTGTGCTGTGCCGTACTGTCCACTGAACAACGCACCAACGCCGTTGCTCAAAGCCATCACTCACACGCAACGTCGTAGCGCGCCGCTTTGTGAATCGATCATTGACCTAAAATACAATCGACACCGTGCTCCGGTCTGCGGTCTGAGATAGTGACGGTAAATTACGGCACAGTTTCGTCGTGTGTGTGTTTGTGGGCTGTGAACGGGGCGACAAAGTATGTCTGAATCAAATTTCAAAAGCTTGGAAGACACCCTGAACAAGTATATTCCACCGGAAGAACTGCGCGAAGTGAAGCGAGTGCTGTACGGACGGCCGGACGAGTAAGTATAGTTTAGTGCTCTCTTTTTTTTGCTGTAAAGTGACAATGAAAACAGCAAACGGTGAATAATATTTGGTTCGTAGTACAGCGTACGCGATTTATATAGTGGTGTGATATGTTTTAAAAATAGATAACACCATTACGCACCGCCGCTGGGAGATCGCTGCGAGAAGAGCGACGTGTCACGCCTTCGCTCATATTTGAACCTGAACTTGAACCAGCCGAATGTTTTCGGTGCTTTGAAGCGGATTTTACCTAGTGCGCCGTTACGATGTAAGATCAGCAGCCACCCGGAGCGAATAATTGGCCCATTATCTGCTATTCTAATTGGTGCAGTATGACAATAAGCATCTGCTAACACAGTACAATGATACTACGGTAGATGTGAGCATGGACGGAAAAAGATAAGCGCCACCAGATAACGGACCCACTATGACGGAGGATTGTGTGTGACCCTTTTTTTTTTTTTTTGGGGAGGAAAAATACTAGCGATAACGCGGCGAATTTTAGGTTTAGTGGCGGATATTGGGTGGTTCGGGTCTCCATTGATTATGTATCAACATCGTTTCTTTACTACAAACCTTCCGAGAGTAGTTTGATGAGCCACAGCTGTGACCAATGCAAGTGTGGTTTTTTGGAGCACTTTCGAGACTTTCGCGATGGCTTTGGTTAGGGATAGCCTTAGAGCAGGTCCTTTGTTTTAGGCACTACGAAACATCTCTCTAAGCCGTTGATGAGGATCTGGAGTTCTATAGTAGAGCCGTTTTGCACTGAAAATTGGACGACTCTAAATCCGTGTTTTCATCTTCACTGCTTCGTGAATCATTCAGGAGCTTCTTCTTTGTTTGAGAGCCTGCTAGTCCTCAGGGGCGACGTAATGGATTCACCATACCGTTGTTGGTGGTTTCATTTACCTTGTTCTGCCGCTTAAGATATCATACGACTGAAATGTGGCCTCCATTCTACAGACTAGCGAGGATCGGCTACAGATAAGCGATCACGAAGTGCATCATAAAATTTATCTTAAATTCTAACACAACTCCCTGATTGTTGACCGTAGCTGTGACTTCAAATCCACTCCCAAAAGCCAGCCAGGCACGTGGATCTATAAAAATGTGTCCATTAATCCTCTTCGCATTGAAATGTTTTCCAGCAATGAGCTAAAATTTTCCGAAGAAACCATTTCCTTAGCCAAGGATGTGGACATCGAGCTTAAAGGGTACGTGTTTAGCGCCCGCAGGGAGGACCTCCGACGGCCGAGAATCGTGCGGGTAGCGGCAGTGCAAAATACGGTCGACATTCCGACGACGGCCCCGATTCACGTGCAGCGTGATGCACTGCACGAGAAGATTTCCAACATTTTGCGGGTCGCCGTTACTGCCGGGGTCAACATCGTGTGCCTTCAGGAAGCCTGGAGTAAGTTGCATGCAGCGGAGATGGGAGGTTTCGAATGTACTCATTCATTTCGCGCATGTTTGCGCTTGCTACACCAGCCATGCCGTTTGCGTTCTGTACGCGTGAAAAGTTCCCGTGGTGCGAGTTTGCCGAGGACGTCGAAAATGGGCCGACCACGAAGATGCTGAAAGAGCTGGCCCGACAGTACAACATGGTTATCATCTCGCCGATCCTGGAGCGCGATTCGAACCATCACGATACGATCTGGAACACGGCGGTGGTGATTTCCAACAATGGCACCTACATCGGCAAACACCGCAAGAACCATATTCCCCGTGTGGGCGATTTCAATGAGTCGACCTACTACTACGAGGGCGACACGGGACATCCGGTGTTTGAGACACAGTTCGGCCGTATCGCCATCAACATCTGTTACGGGCGCCATCATCCCCAGAACTGGATGATGTTCGGCGTTAATGGTGCGGAAATCGTGTTCAATCCGTCGGCCACCGTAAGGCATACTGGCAGGTGTGCGGTTTGCAGCGCAGCTTCGCTAATTCCTATGTACCTTTTCACTTGTGTCTGTGTACGCAGGTTGGCGGACTGAGCGAGCCGCTGTGGGGAATTGAGGCGCGCAATGCGGCCATCGCCAACAGCTTCTTCACCGTGGCCATCAACCGGGTCGGCACGGAAGTGTTCCCGAACGAGTTCACCTCGGGCAATGGACTGCCGGCTCACAAAGACTTTGGCCCGTTCTACGGATCTTCGTACGTGGCGGCTCCGGATGGCTCGCGTACGCCCGGTCTGTCGCGCGATAAGAGCGGTTTGTTGGTGGTTGAGATGGATTTGAATCTCTGCCGACAGATAAAGGATTTCTGGGGTTTCCAAATGACGCAGCGCCTACCACTGTACGCGGAAAGCTTAGCGAAGGCAATCAAGCCTGACTACAAGCCACAGACTATCCGGGATAGCTAAGCACGTTCCTTCGCCAGCTGACTAGAGCTTCATCAATTGATCAAAAAATACATACAAACAAGTTTAAAAAAAAAAACCCATTTTCGGCCACTATGGAACCAAGATAAAGCAATAAATAACCGGGTTCTATCTCCATTTTTTTTCCTTTTTATTTGCTATATATACTCCTTTGTTCAATGCATCTTTACGTGCTAGCTGTTGTTGTTGTTGATGAGGGTACATTGGGTGACAATTTTGTTTGTTTGAACGTTCGTGTCCTTCTTCAGATCCCTCTGAAGATCTTTCCCTTCCCTATTCCGTCCCATATGATTGGCTTGAATTCGCATGTGGTGCACCCTCCTCGTTTGTGTGCGTGTGTGTGTGTGTGTAGGTATCTAAAACTAATCAACAAACAACATCATCACTTTGCTTACTTTTTTTACGTGCCTGTCGTGTCTTTTGCGTTACACATGTACATGTACTTCTGTTGACTGACCAATAGGTTTTTGGCCGAACATTTGAATTCCCTGGGTGGGGAGGGAATCCATACATTTGTTATCCTTCTGCATACATTCCAACGTGTGTCTTTGGCTGCTAGGAGTTTGTGCGATTAGCACAGACCAACAAGGGAAGATCTAACTGTTCCGAGGAGTAGCGTGGTGGTGATGAGGATCACTCATCACTTCTTCCCCGAAACAACTTACGAATGGTGAGTACATAATAATTTGCCACAAATGTGTTGTTCGATGGTGTGTGTGTGGTAATGGCATCCTAATTCAATCATTATGCCTTAGTCCAACTCCATTTTTGTATGGAGCTTCTAGGAGCTCTCCGGCCTTAGGGCGAATGGTTAACGGTTTTGCATAAACATTTGAACGAAAGCACACGCTTCTAATGTAACGCGCAATCATTACGCGTACTTTTGGCGACACGTGGCGTTTCGCATGCGTATTGTCCCGATTGTTCACACATTTTCCCACACGTATTTTCTTTTTTGGGAGCATTATTCATTTAGCATAGCATTTAAGAACGTTTTTGTTTAATAGTTATTGCAAGAGGTCGGAAGGAAGCAGGAGAGATCGGAAGGAGACCCAGCTTGCAATGTGGATTCGACATTAGATGCAGGATTTAGAGGGAATACGCATACGCAAGCTCGGCTGGGCTCTGTTGTGTCTGGTCTGATCTGGTCACAATTGCTGTTTTACATTTTCTGTGTGCCGTTACAGTTACTGTACATTCCTTTTTGTTTGAGTTATGTTTGGTTTTGGCTCAATGAACAACGATGCTGGCTTACGATGGCTGCAGATTCGCATGCGTGCGGATTATCATGCTAGCGAAAGACTTTATGTGCTTTATATAATCTGTTCCATTTTGGTTGTTGTTTTGTTTTTGCTTCAAACGTTTGAGAAACTATATCTTTAGTGTGCTATTGTTCCGGCTCTAGTTTTAAGTAGCAATGTGTTGGTGACGACAAAATGCTTCACGACTTTCACACAGCAACGCTATGATGATCGATAAGTGTTCTGCTACAAGTCAATTTTTAGCTTCTTTTTACTTTCAACATTTATGTATAAAACGTGTCGGAAAATACGGACCCTTTCATGGTATGAATTTTGTTAAATGCTTCTTTCAATATCTGTGTATATATATTTATAGTTTGCAAACTGTAAACGGTAGAACTGTTAGCTTTGTTAGTGATTGAAAATGACTCGATTAGGATTATTTTGTTTTGCATTGATCCTTTGCTAGGTACGGAAGTTGTTCATGGCGCTTTGGAAACAAAATGATTTGCAACCGTAGATTCTATCCGAGAGGAGTTTCAAACAGAACAGAAACCGAACCTCTGTCAGTTGTGCTACTATTTGTACCAATGGGGTTGATCGGGTTTAAGTACTGAAATTTGTCATTCGAAATTATTCTTACGTCTCCAATCACAATTGGAACACAGTTACGAATCCAACCATCTTAGCTAATCTGTGTGGTAAGTGTAAGTGGTATCTACATTATCTCTTTCATGTATCGCACACAACACGGGCATACAAACGCTTCTTCTCGCTGCCCGTTTAAGAGAGGGTTTGGGCAGTGATTTGCTTCAATTAAATTCCTACCAACAACAACACATGCAAAAAACGTACCGGTGAAGTCAAACGGGTTAAATAAGCTCATTCATTCGTGGTTCTGTCGTGCCGTGTCGCAATGTTTTCCTTTCCACGTCGTTTGCTAACTGAAGGAATCTAACACAATTAAACAGGGATGTAACCGTTTCGGTCCCGTGTATCGCACTACTCTGCGGCCAACCAACAAATGGTCTCTAGTATACAATAACTCTACACACAATGTAACACAATTCGCTGGCGCTATCTTACTAATTCTACCGATTCTTTTCTCTTGTTAAATATCCCCAAATGCCGATAGGATGTTATGCACGCGCGTTCGCCGTTTGGTAGCTGTTTAGTCCCCACCACACACCGTATTTTTTTTTTTGGCTTTTGTACAACTATCCCATAGAAAAAGCACCTTAGCATAATAACGTTCAAGCTTGTAGCAAACGAGCGCGCGCTCTTGCGATGGAGGTACGGGAGCCACTCAAACTGAAAAGCAAAAAAGCAGCTGTAAAGCAATCAAATTATACCTCAAAGATAACCAATGATCGTTTATTGTGGTAAACAAATTGTAAATAAAAATCATACAACTAATAACAAATGTAGCATCTGGCAAATGATAAAATATTTGGTAACCGTAAATAGCGTTCAACCGAACATGATAACACGAGTGACGAATCCAATCGGTAGACGGCGCATAACACTAACGCTAGTACGAATAATGCGTGATCGTGAGAAGAAAAACAATTGACCAAAATTTTCAAACTCTAGTACCCTCCCGTCCGACCCTGCGACCAAACTCAATATTCTCTACTGCACCCAGCTGGCCGGTGCCCAGAGCGGCTCGGATTCACATTTGTTGGCAAAATTGACCAACTTCTCGAACGCCTCCGTAAGATCATCGTTCACGATCTCATCGTCACAGAAGTGGCCGTAAAGAAAGTTGATGCGTTCGTCCGATTTGATCATCTCCATGAACTCTTCATCCTACGGAACGGCAAAAATAAGCAAAAGTTGGCACCAGGTTCGTCAGTTTCGCACACTTGCGCCCTCTTACCGTGAATCCTCTCGAATTGTTTTCATCAAACGTTGAGCGGGCGCGAGCTTTCGTGCGAGATTTTTTCAGCTCCTCGTAAACCGGTGGTCTAATGTGTACGATGTAAGGCTTTAGTTGAGCCGTCCTTAGTGACTTCAGCGCCTGATAGTGAGGTCCCAGCACACACACGCACCCAGCGCTCACGATGCTTTTCACACTTTCGGCCGCCGTCCCGTACAGATGTCCCTTGTACTCGCCGTGTTCGATGAACTTGCCCGCGGCAATGTCGGCCTCCATCTTTTCGCGGGTTACGAAAAGATACTCCCGGCCGGCGACCTCTCCCGGGCGCATCGGGCGCGTAGTGTCTGCAAATCATTTACCATCACAATATGCAGCTTCGGCCAAACACGTCCGCGCTTGTTTTACTCACATGGAACTGGGCTTTTGTATTTTTCCGGATCTCGTGCAACGAGTCGACGCTTCAGCTCGTTGCGGCCCACGCCGGGCGCACCGATCAAGATGATCGGCCGAAAAATGCCGGGGCGCGGGTACAGCTTGGCCACCTCCTCGTACGTGGCGATCATTTCCCGATCGAAGTCATCGTTCTCCGCTGTATCGTACATAATCTTTTTAGTCTTTGGCCCACCACAGGGATGGTTTGGGTTTGGTGAACCGGGTGGAGTCGAGCAGATGGAGGCACATGAACCTTCTTCGGGGTGGGTCAACACAGAGCGAGGCACATGATGGGATGGAGCAGTTTGTAGCAAGGCGGGATGATGACAACAGGCACAAACGAGCAAAAATGTGTTGTGTTGTGATGATACGATGCGGGGCGCGGCGGGAAAACAAGAGTGGAATGGCATTTGAGTATAATGAAATGGTGTGTACCGAATGTGTGTCGCGCGCGCACATGCACTTCGTTTCCGAAAGCTTATTCTAATGTTTGCTCACTTTTTGCATCACCATTCGTTTCCTTCTGAGTTCTTTCGTGCAGTATACGACGCTCCTGCAGGGCCCGGCTTGGTATCAACCCGGCGCGGGTCGTTTTTTCACCCTCCTTGCGCGCCTGCCACCAGTAGGAGTCGTCCTGCCGAAGGCACAATCATGTTTTTGTCAACTGTTCATCATGCTAAAACGGTTGCAGTTCATGCTCACCTGGGATACAATGTGAAGAATGTCACCCCGTTGGAACCCTAGACCAGCCTCCTTACACGGGATGTAGGGATCGTTTTCTGGTTCGTAGTCGAAATAGGCTCTCACCCGCACCTTGCTTTCCCGCTGATCCAGCTTACCATCGGACGGGACAAGCTTGAACGTTATTGTGCCTTCAGAATTTTGCTGTGGGTAAACAAAACTGACCAAAGTGAGCAACTTTTCTACGCATATGCAGTGCTCTTCTGCTGTGCACAAGTTGAGATCCTCCCACTTACCAGAATAGATAGAACATCGCTTGGTGTTTTGCCCTCGACGTTAATATTGTTTACTTCGATCACCTCGTCGCCGACGTGAATAAGGCCCGAACGATCAGCCGCCCCGCCGTGCATGATGCGTGCGATAATAATTTTGCCCGTTTCTTCGTCTGTTTTGATGGTAGCACCCTGCAATATAGTGCAAAAAACGTTGATCGTAACATGGTTCCTGTTGCTGTTGGCATTTAACCACAACATCTCAATCACTTCATCTCTAGATACTTCGCGTCACCTCGATCACGTCGAACGATGACAACAATTTAGCATATAGAAAAACGTAGGGTTAAGAAGCTAAACGATTTTTCGAAATAAACTAGCGGAGCACATAGCATTAAAAAAAGGTGTTAATTATTGCTATATTAAGAGTAAGAGTGTTAGGTCGGTCAAAGAACACTTTATCGGTTACCTCCATCGCAAATTATTCGGGAACGAAAACCAAACGGCAACAAACAGCCGGAAATTCAGCAACTCAATCGTAACAAACATCAGAACGCAAAATAAATTGCAACAGACAACAGAATTCCGTTGGAAAAAAATAAAAAATAAAAATGCACAAAGTCCCAGACACGCCGCCAATCGACATGAAAACCATTGACAAAACTTCATTGCACTTCGGCGAACGATGGCGAGATCTACATCAACCAAAAAGTTTAATAAAAAATCCCCAAAACTAACAGCAAATACTTACAACGATTGGTTCCGCACTTTGTGCTCCAGCACACTGGATGCAGTAAAATGAGTTACGAATAATAGTTTGGTATCAACATTGGGTTTTTTGTGGTTGCACAAATGATCGCTACTTGTGTGAAAGAAGTAGTACTGTTCGCTCATAGTGTGGATGAGCATGAGTTTGTGTTGCACGAAAAAACCAACAAACCAAGGGACTAAAATTCAACATACAACCGCCAGAAGGATGCGCGGACTAGAGCTTGTTTTGCTGTTTACGAGTAGTTCAGATTATCAAACAGATCAATCAGATGGGAGATGCAATCGACGGTGATACTTTGATGCTTAAGCCTTGGCCTTGATTGCAACAATCGAGGCGGTGCAACAAACATAGACAAACATGTATGTTTTTGGGGTGGTAAATACCGATTACACAGACAAGAGGATGTGTATTCAATATGCGCTACAAAGCAAACTAAACAGTACGATTAAAATACAATTAAGGAAATGCGTAGAACGTAAACATTTATGTACAGCAGTGGGGGGTACCTGGTTCGATGGAGGTATGATAAATGTATGATATTGTTGTTTTTTAGTAAAACCATGATTTTTGGTGAAGTATTGTGTGTCATCGTTCATGCAATCGATAATAAAACAAAACTCTCTCATTCAAAAAACAAAACCCTACTATAGAGAAATAAAAACGAGTTAGAAAGTATCTAAATTATAGTGAAGCTGATAACAACGACAACGTGTTTAGCAAAAAACTTAATGTTGAATTACACAGTTGAATATACATAATCTATCCTTCATAGTTACTAAACATAATTAACGATTAAAATGACTCTTGTTCGGTGTTGCTAAGGTAAAGATAAAACATAATACTGCAAATGCCATGGTTCATAACGCTACTTGCACCACGAAAAGACTGTGACAGACGGGGAGAGTACTCCGAGTAGCGCATCTCTGCACTAAGACACAAACAAAGCCTGCTGATTGTATGGTTTACAATGGCATAAGGTTAGGAATGGAATGAGCTGTGCAAGAGGCACATATTTTGCATTGTCGCCACTTCAAGCAAATGTTGAATGTCGAGTAAACTCGGGCTAAGGTAAAATGGGCAAACATCAACAACAACATCTTGGATTCTGTCTCTAGGCTAAGACAGCCACTATATCTCATTACTCGAAACGGGAGGAAGGATTTCATGCCGGATAGTCTATGCTTTTCAATGAATCCCTTCTCATTTTGCATCCAACGTTAAGAGTGGTACGTGGTACTGGCAACGGTTGGCGTGGAGCATGCGACTTAAGCGCTTACTGCTGGGAGTGAGGTGAAGCCTTTTTTTCTACATTTGCAATAAGAACCGCTTGCAACAAGTACAACATACTAATGTGAAGAATATATGCTTTGCTGAGAAGACTTACAAAGTCAAAAACACAACTAGCTTCGTGGAAAGAGTTATCCTGCTTTTTGCAGAATTTATAGCAATGCGATCTTACTCTGCAGTGTACATTTCGCACCACAGGCATTGTATGCCGTAGTGTTCGTTAATGTTTAACCATGCAAAATAGTACAATCATGCGCTTAAATAATACATTTCTACAAGTAACAAACAGTTCTAGCCTCTATATGATCATATATCATAATCCTATGATATTAAGGTAGGGTAAACATGTAACATTAAATCACAAAACGGTTCAAAAATCGAACGGACTTACCAGAGGTTCGTTACTTTTTACAAGCTGTACGATTTTGATGGTCTCTTCGTCTTCGTCAACCTCCACGGGGATATCCGGCAGATGAGGATAAAAATCTTTTTGCGCGATAGCGTCGTGTGCAAAAAGAATGCTCTATAAAACGCAGTAAAAAATAGAATGTAAACCTTTAAATCTTGACCTATTGATCTTGGCCGATGTCGTACATAAAGAATGAGTAGCAGTGTCCTACTATATCGATACATCTACATTCCTGCTAATCTGTTACATCAATTTGAGTTAAGTGACATAAGTTATGTGTGGCATGTGTTACTCTTATTCAAAACGATACAAATAATCAAACGGTTGGGTTGCGGCTCATTGAAGCTCTTTGGTATGAATAAATGAAACGGCATTTGATTCCGTCCTCGGTCGACCAAACAAGCGATTCCCAATGACACAAAATGTATTGCAAAAGCTATCCTTCTTTCCACTATCAGGTCTAGTAAATTGGGTCCGGATGTATCCTGTACCCCAATCGATTGATTGTCATTTATTATCCAGACAGGGCTAATGGAAGTATCGTTCAATCGCAGCTACACAAAAATCGCGTGCTGGCAGCAATGGAAAGCAGCTGTACCCATTTAATGACTGTTGTGGCCTTCGGTATCGAAAGGAACGATCACTCAAAAATTAGAAAAATTATGAAACAGATGAAATTTAATGGTTGGTTGGTTGTGATGGTTGATTTGGTTATAGAGAATTTGGGTCTTCCAACTTCATTCGTTTCCCTGTGACTTTTGTGGTGATTTTGAAAATCTGGAGCTGTCATAAGGGTTCTCGAGGCGAATAAGCTAAACTTAGTTTTCCTAAGCCAAATTAAGTGGAATTAAACAGGAAATAAAACTGGCTGAAAACCTGCACTGGTTGCTAACTGATTTTGTTTAAATTTACCTGCAAATGCGGAGTTTGAAGTAGGTGGAAAACCTCCTTACAGAGCGGAGAAATGTGACATCTTGGAGCTAGCAGCTCCAACACTTCCATCAAGATCTATAATTTTTAAATTATCGTTGATAGAAATACGATAAAAAAACACAAACAGATAAGTTAGAATAGTAAAAACATGCTTTCCATCGACGAAAAAAGGCATAAAGCTAACAAACCTGAACTGACGCCGATAACAATGGAGCTATCCTGTCGTCCTTATTAATTTTGGCCACCTTGCTATGTACATTCACTAGTGCGTTCAGTTCCTTCGACTGCAGCAGGTTTTGCAAAAACCCCAGATCCTTTTCGTCGGTCAAGCTTTCGGCTTCTTTAAGCGATGTAATCAGCTTAGAAATCACTACAGAATGAAGAAAATTTGAAAAATATTATTTACAGCAGTAGCGAAAAGACTTTGTTTCATGTTAAAAGTGTTCAAAAATGTGATGGCTGTGTGGTCTGTATATCTTTTTTTTTTTTAAATCATAATCCCATAATCATATATTGGTCCATGGGAAACATTCCATTTAGTGAAAGCACAAAGCAAATCTTCCTCTTCGTTGGCACTAACTACCTCGAAAAGTGCCCGCAATCTGCCATTTCTGGCTTTGTGTGACTTAATTTTACTCGCAACTGGATGGTCAAGTTCTGCTTACTGGGAGGCGCGGTCTTTGTGGGATTTCATCCCGTGTGAAGACCTTCGCCACGCCACTATCGCCTCGGCCACCGGATTGCCCCAGTGCAAATGGAATATGGAATGAAAAATTCCTTTCAGAAGCTTTTGAGCTGAAACAATACATTGTCCATCGTAGGAAAAGAGGATCTCACGACACGGCATTAAACTGTGCCATGTGGATGTTATAAACAAATTGTGATTGCATTCATCAAGTATTACTTCTGGTGACATTGGTTTGTGTCGATATAACTCTACTCGTAATAACTGATTTTCCAGCACCGTATGGGCCTCTCTTGAGTGACTCAACAAGAAACAAATGCCATTGACGTCATCTGTGGAGTGTCATTCTTCTCAATGCATGATGCGTACGTTCGTCGTTGATTGGCCTGCACTTCAACGAGAGTGGTCATGTAGAGATCTTATTAAGCAATATGCTAACGTTTCAAATAACATCCAAATTTTATGATGTTTTTTTTTTCATCAATTCATTTGCGTAAATAAAGGATAAAAATGCATGGATATATCACCCAAAATGGAATGATTGTTTGTGTTGTATATTCTATCATAATATATTTTTTTTGTATACCTTCGCGGTATTCATTGGTATGGAGTTAGTTGCCGATGTTATAAATTTGAATTCATTGAATTGTGGGAGTCATTTGATTATCATATCACTTACCGGGATCATAACCTCCATCCGACGCCATGGCAATAGCGGTCATTATTTACAGAACCTACTCTACAAATATGAAATATGTACACCACACAATACAACACAATACAAGCAAATAAATCACTATATTTTAGGTTGGCTTGATTCGAACACACTTGTTAACGTTTCTCTATACACTGGCTGTTTGTTCATATGAAGTCATGCCGCTTTATTACGTTACACTACTGTTGAAGATTGAAGAACGGGGTTTGTAACAATCATCGTAATTATTTACTTTTTGATTATTTTACGGACGCTTAACTCTAATTTATAACTTTCTTTACCTATCGCATTTTGAATGCCTTAAAAAGGTATGGGCTTTATTTTATTCCAATCAAATTTAATGACAAAAAGGAGCCGAAGGACGATCGTTTGTTTGTATGCTAATAGTAACGAGAAGATGAGCTTTCAATAGAACTAATTCCGATAAGAGAAATAGTTACCATGAACAATATTGTGCGTACTATTTTTCTCGAACAAAACGACATAAATTTACTCAATGGAAACCTATTCTTCACTAGTTCAGTAGTGCATTTTAACTATAAATTACTCTCAGACTGAAATCATACCCAAAGTGTGTGACGGCTAAGCAACTGATGAGAAGTGTACGTAGCGTACGTAGCACAGAATGATCGGTGGTATGTATGCCCATTAAATTTCAAAGGTCCAACATATCATGGCGTGTGTGTGTGCATTGCGAAAGAAGATCACGTATGAAAGAACACATTTTATTTTTATACCATATAAACATGAAGCTGCTCTAAATATAGCACCTCATCAGTGTCTGACGACCGATCAGTTTTCTCGCATCCCGCGAAGGTAGAAAGAAAATGTTCAGCCGTCTGTACTCTGCGTTGTCTGTCGAAAGAAAGAGTCAGCTGAATTTGTCCATCATGCTGACCTCGGACTTGTAAGTGAGCCGCGACACACGGGACTACACTAGGTTCAGGCAGACGTGGATTCATTTATCGAATGGTAATGAAGAAAAGTTTTCACGATCAGATATCAGATAATATTGATGAAAGTTCCCTTTTCATCATTACGATGTCGCTATTTTCCTGCGACTTCCCGTTAAATAACAACAACAAAAATGATTCATACAATCGCAAAAAGTTGAACATGATCTTTTCCTTTCACATTGAATAGAGAATCAATCCACCATCATTGTTTTTATAAACCCACAACCTGGCTTTCATCAAGTACATAACACAAAACACATTCCCAATATTTGATAGCAGATCAAATATTGGTAAACCAAGGTACAACAACACGCACGGAGACAAACATTTGCCAAGGCAATAGAAAAATATAAAGAAAAAAAAGGGTCAGAAAGAGTTTCCTCCTTAGCAATTAACTCACAGCCCCAGAGCTGGGAACAGATTTTGGCATTATAAATAGCCAAAATGTTGGAGCTCCCGTCGACAAAATGTTCATAGACAGCCGCCTGTGGCCGCTAAGGTGTAAAAACTACATCACCTTACTTGATCGCAAATAGATTAAACTTTTGATCTTTAAATCAGTGTGCCAATCTTTTTGCGGAAACGATTATGACATTACGACATTACGAGTGTACAACTGCCCCACGAAACAAATTTATAATCCCATTCGAATAACATTATAGCAGAAAGCACGTATCACACGTACTATGTAGAAAGATAAATGAGAGCCTTGAACTCTGTAATTAAATTTCTTCCAAATAGTATATAAAAACTAGCATGATACCACCTCTTAGCATAATTGGTAACTCTTACTTATAACCGATTTTAAAGTGTTATTTTGAATTAAACTGTCGTTAAGATATGAGTTCATTGTTCAGTAAAAGACTCATTTGGGCTTACTACAACATCCTCTATTCTGTTTTGCAATCTGTACAACTACGTGTACAAGGGTAATTATCACTCTCGCACTTTCTTTACGAAGCTTTATTAATAATCCTACACACCAGCGTGCAGTTGGAAATGTTTATGTATCGCAACATTTCCTGCAACACGGGTAAAATGAGGACAAGCAGACGAACCAGACACATCCCCCGAAACACATAGAGACCGATGGCGGCATTTAGGTTTGAAAATAAATCACTAACACACTCGCGAGGGCTCGCTTGGAAAATCTCCCCTCTGGTGGTTTGAAGTTTGGTCTCTGCCTGTGTGTGCGTGCCGTTGTGTTGTTCTTTTCCATTTTTCCTATTGTCCGACAGTGCGTTATCGATGAATTTCCCTGCCACTTTTCATCCAGCCGCCCGTGGTTAACCTTCTTCCCAGGAATTATTTTTCCTGCATTCTTACACTAGCACCGCACACACAGCACAATGTGGTTTCGACGTTCGTTTTCATTTGTATATAACTGATGCGTTGTTAAGCGCCGACTTGATAAACGCCGTCGTGGGAAAATGATAGTAAATTGTAAATAATCACCAAAGAATGCAACATTTTCACAGTGTGCAGCACATTAGCATACGGACACTATTTCGTTAAAACACACAGCGCATTGGATCACAGCTGGACCTGCCCTGAATTCACTATGTACGACATACCCAACAGTACACAAGGTTCTACGCATACGGAGCACCACAAGGAAATAGGGAAAGAAAAAATCAATCGAGTTTCATCCGCTTTACGTACAAATCGATATTCACATGTAGCATGCTCTTGGAGCGTAACACTGTCATACGATTGCACGATCCTGGAGGAAACATAATACGTATATCGTACGTAGAAACAGTATTTAACACTATGTTACAATTTTGACACGTTTTTCCCCCCGTTCCATCATTCCGCACAAGAATTTCCGTTTGTTGCTGCTTCTTCGATTACTGTTCCACCCCCCCCCCCCCCCCCCCCCCCCCTTGCTGGTGTAGCATATCACTGTTGGCAACACTACCACGATCGAGCGGTCGCACCTAACCCTGCTGAATGATTGCACCAGCAGGACATGCTACACACGCACGCATATTTGTCACATCTATTTTCACTGTGCTTCACACGATTGAAAGAGGTTGGGATACCCAGACAGAGAATCACCGAGCCACGGTTGTTGCCGCACATTCGCACCCCAACATGAATGAAACGCTTCTAATGTGCTGCACGATGTAGAAAGGCCACGATGTTGCCCCCGTTGCGAAGGAAATTTGACAGAACGCCGCTTTCGTGTCGTTTGGCTTTCGTTTTTCGTCGTTGTATGGTGGTGAGAGTGCATCGAATCTGCTTAGTGGACTGAAAAAGTCTACAACGCTACAGCGGCGGGGTGGTATTCAGAACGCCGCATCCATAATATGAAAACAACGCGTTTTGGCTGCGTCTGCGACTGCGCGAAGACTACACGAATGAGGCACAGTGGTAACCTACCCACTGGCGACCCACTGAAAAAACGTCTGTGTAAGGATTTTCTTTTTCTAAACATACTTCTGTACACAGCAAGCAAGGTGTCAGAATCGTTTGCTGAACACTGCATGCGACTATGTTAATAAAACCTATCACATGCCATACGAGAAATGTATTACTGTTTATCATTTCTTAAAATATCAAGGATAATAATTTTAACGAAATATATGAACAATAATTGTGGTATAAATCTCGTAAACGGGTTAACTTTGTGTTACACTTGTGTTGTGTACGCCGTCAAAATTTATTTCAAACTAAATCTTAAAACCGTGCAAAATTGCTAAACGAAATTATTGCATTTTTATGTTCGATTTTTTCTTTGCCAGATTAAAATTGGATATTTGGATTGATTTACCAGAACGACTTCTAAAGATGGTTATTCATTCTTCTTAGATGAGCAGACGGAGGGTTAAGGTTCTATAAGGTTAGTGAGCTTTATTTAAGTTTTATTTAACCCAATTATATCGATCTGCAAACCATAGATTATTTATTTAAACTATATTAGTAACAGTTGAAGCGGCCCGTAGTTAAGGTGAAAGTGACATCAGTTTTTCACAGGACAGGACCGATATCGAATCTTGCTTATATCCACCCGTATGTAAGACTGACTACCTAACTACAGGACCTTTAAGACCTTTAAGGTCGCAGTTCCAGTGAGAAGTTGCTAAAACCATTATATTTTATACTCCTCCGATTTTGTTCTCCTATCAGTTATTTTCACACCTCGTTTATCTCGTTATGGTATACCAGATGATATATGTAGTAACAAATACAATTAATTTATAGTAGTGTGCTTCATGCTTACCTTATAGATGATTTAATTTGTGTGTACATACTCCAATCCAGTCGGCAGGACCGGGGTTCAAATCCCATCTGGGCCATTGCCCCATAGTGAGGACTGACTATCCAACTAAGCGGTATCAATAAATCTAGTGAGCTAGAACTGGCAGGCATGATCTAACAGGTCGTTAGGGCAAAGAAGAAGGAGAAGAAGATATACTCCTATGCTTATTCCAAACGAAAACATAAATGATTTAAAAAAAATGTAAAAGAATTATTGTAAGTTGTAGTTTTATTCGTATTAGCGCATGCTGGCAGAAGCTCAAAATGCGATGAAGCGGCGAGGCGAATCAACCGACTAGCACTCATGAGTTCCCTTTTGTTGCGAGTAAAGGCAGGGATGTCAAACATCTTGCCACTAGTTTGCCATTCCAACGTTTGCTAACGTTTGGCCGTTTAGCGTTGCGCTAAACTTTTGCTAACAATCTTTCATCAAAACACTTTTGGCTAAAATGTTTCACTTTGCAGTCTATTTTCTCATGTTAATGTTTCTGAAATCCTATTACACCCTTTAAAAACTCTGAGTTAGCTCAATTTGTATTTATTTATTTATTTACGTATTGTCACCTTCGCGTGCGATGGCGGTGAATGTTAAATTTACGAGAAAACAAAAGTAGCAAAATTAACGAGGCATTTTTTCCTGGTTGTTTACCATATCCTGAAACATAATTTGTAATTGTTCACAATATTATTTAGCCATATGTAATACACAAGAAAATGTCTACAATCATAATTTTTTTTAATTTTTTTTTTATAACTGTTAATGATAATGTTAACAATGTATGAGACGTAGCCAACTTAAGCTTTATATGGTGCATTAATTTAAACAAAAAGATGTGCACAAATTTACGACCAAACCGAATTCTCCGATCTACATAACTCTTCCGCTCCCACCTGAGACAGTTATGGAAATAGATTTTTGTACCGTAATGGCAGGTAAAAGGTAAAACCTGTCTCGACACATAATGACATTCCATCAGAACCCCTTTTCTCCTTCCCCACCTCATTTCCTCTCCTTTGCTCGTAATGAGAAAGGGAAATTGTTGACCACGACAATTTCTGTACCTCAGTTGTGTTCTGCTCGCGAAAGTACTAACAATTCAGTCGTTCAAATATAAAGCTTCCAGTGAAATCCATTACATCCAAATGGTACAGTATAACACAGTGTGGTGTACAAACTGTGGTAACGAAAGTAATTTTCATTTGTGCCAAAATTTCAGCATCGTCACACGGCTATATTTATTGGCAGCGTAGCACTGCTACTTATAGTGCCCAGTGCCAACGGACTTCCTTTGTGGGATTATTTTACCGGAGTGGACACTACCGAAGATAAGGCTGCAGGGATGGATACAACCACGATGGAGCTGATCGAACCTCGGCAAGATTACTCCAAACCCTTGCTGCGGTACGATACGGTGGTTCCAATATTGCAGGTTGTTCTAACACCAATCGGTCGCATGCTTTGGCCACGTGTTGAGCAATGGGTTTCGGGACTGTTCGGTGCGTATCTGGATAGTGCCAACAGAGCCATCGACAGCATCTCACAGTATGCAACAGAAAACATTTCCTTCCAGACAGGGTAAGCATGAGAAAGCGTAATAGAAACAACAAATTTGTCTCAGAAAAATCTTTACATTCATAATTTCATTCGTTTCCAGCGATGTGTACTACACAAAGAGCGATATGATTGATGGGCATGGACACCAGTCTTTAATTATCACTCTACCATCAGGAAGAACAATAACGGTGTTAACATTCAAAACGAAAAGTAAATTCAATGTATTTGAAGAGTTTCCACAGCTCTCCGAAACGCAAAATGAGGTGAGAGAATTGAATTGACGCTGGTAGTTACAAACTGCGAGAGTGGAAGTTTTAAATTAAACTTTAATATTTATATTCTTCTTGTATACAAATTCTTATGTAATTATTTATTTTGCAAATGTACAAATAAATACAACTATTAATTGACCTCAGCTCACAGTGTATGGCTTGAACAGTGTACTCTGCTAAGATGTATAGGTTTTATTAGGTTAAGAAAATCGTTAAGATCGGTTAACATTTTAACGAAGTTAATGAAATTTTCGTTCTCTTTGTCTATTAGGCTTTACGAGTTGTTAGGTCATGTTGGTCACAAAATGATTTATTCTTATTCTTTAACACTACAACCTCGAGTGATCGTGGTCTGACTTTACTTGCTTCCCTTAAATTTATTGTCCCCGTATCTGAAACCTGGCAGTACGAGGCAGCGGTCCAGTCCGGACGGGATTCGATAGACGGTCCTCGTGAAAACCTTGACCGCCATCGCCCTAGTCAACCGACCGTCCCATAACACTCTTAGTGACTTTTTTATGTATCTATACCTCGTATCCGAATGTTCAGTGTTTGATTATCAGATGTAACGGTGCAGATAGGAATTGATGCTGTTACTGTCATGTAAAAACCGGTGTAGCTACCATTATCACACACCGGTATTAGATATAATGGAACCTCTGAACAGCTTGTTTTAGAGTTTTCGAACGTGATTTACTTTTCAACACTCTTTTACTAACTTTTTAGATACACAACAATAGTGTGTTATTTATACGAAGGGACAATTATATTCAGTAAAATGAATTCAATTGATGCATAATTTTACAATCAATAATAGCCAAACATTGGCAATAAACGATCGTGCTACAACAACTTAACCGACGCCTCTCGAGTAATAGGTTACGATTATCAAAGATTCAGCGTCGCGTGTGGTAAGAAAGAAGGTTACCGCATTTGGCAACTGCAATTATGATTCGTAATGATTAGTCGAGCAATTTAGATGTATCTTCACGTCGCTTGTTTTGTGCCGCTCCTCGTTTGAATACAGCCGCACCACCGGCCCGGCCCTCGTGAGCATTTGAAGACGTCTCACGAACACCAGACCACACATATCCACTCGCTCTATCCAATGTACCTGGGCCTGGTAGGTAGCATCGCCACCGAAGTCATAATGAAATTGACCTCCTTTCCCTAATGGTAATTCTCGTGCAGGTGCGTTTCTGCATGTGCCTGTGCGACGACCACGTTCGGAGCGTTTGTAAGAAAGCCATGTGTGATCAGCAACGGTCGGTCGGTTGGTCCGTTGGCTGGTATGGCTTTCGAGAGATTACTTGAGCAAAGAGTGGAATTTGAATGACGAGTGACCACAGCCCGAAGCCTTGGAGAAGGTTATGTACACGGACCCCCGGGCCTGTAATGAAAGGCTTTTTTGTACTTGTAGCCACGCGCAGTGCCACCAGCGCCAGCCAAACCAGCGAAGTAGCGATTGCACTTCTCCGCAACATTTTTACAGTTGTCTTGGTTTTACCACTATCACGCTCCTTTGCGGTACGTACGTACACGCACGGATGCGGCGGGCGCTGTCAATGTCGCTCCGGACCGCAGATCAATGTCATTAGAATTTTGTGACCAAAGCAAGGGTAATTGGAACGGGGGCCAATCGATTAACAACAAAATATAAATTACTATTAAACTCGGTACACTTTCGTTAACGGTTTAACGATTACCTTCCGCTTCAAATCCAGCAGCTCAGGGCTAACCAGCTTTAATAGCCCTAGCGAGCGAGCAACGACGAGTGACGGAGTGCTTGCACGGGCCGTACAAATGTGTGCCATCAGGGGTGACACTGGCTGACAGAACATATCCTTTTCGCTGAACAATGCTGCAAACATGCGCAGTACGACTCGAACAGTCAAACCGAGAGTTTGTGTGTGTTTTGATATTCGCCAATTGTTTGTGATGACACGCTAACGGTACCACGACCGGCATCGTTCGCACTGTCGCAGTACGATAATCGAACCGCTCTAGACCGCTGCCAGACGTGTGGAAAGTGATTACTTTCGTTTTCATTCCTTACAATCTGTAATATTTGCCTGTGCTCATCGCGCGATCCTCGGTAGTCTTCTAGTCTTGCGGTAGGTGATGGTGGTGTGCCACAGTTGTTGTTTTTCTTTCGCAACACGAGACACAATGTACCGGCAGGCAGTACCGGGGCAGCAATGGTTATAGTGTTGGGAGAAAAATTCTTCACAAAGAATTCGATAAATATTGACATTGGAAGCAAACCCCAAAAAAGCGGCACTAGGTTCAAGACGGGACGGACACAAATGGCGTAAACATTGGTGAATTGTTCAGAACGATGGTGTATATTGCGTACAATGTGTGTGTGTGGATGGATGGGAACGAATTTATGTATACATTAGCCTGTTAAACATGGGTCTTTGGATTTGCAGCAGAGTCGCATGCGGGAGAGCACGCCGTAATGCCAATACAAAGTTTTGCAAAGCAAGCAGGCGTAGAGAATCAAACGTTGTGGTCGTCGATGCGATGTGTGAAATGATGTGGTTGCCAAAGTATGGTATGTAAATAAAACCAAACAACATGGAACAGGTTGCACACGTTCCCTCCTTCTTCAGGGCGGTCAGTTTTAAAGCATCGTACACCGAAACACCTTAATTCGGAAACCGCATACACGTAGAAGCAATTTGCACTAGTTCTTATCTTACGATGGCACATGTTGTGTACAGCGATGACTTATGCAACATGGCAAGTCGATAATGGGGCATAATGAAATTAGTATCACTGTGTGTTTCTCCAACCAGTGGTGTTTGTATTTTCTTTGTCTGCAGTATTACTAGGTTGCGCAAGGCGTATACGATCTCTCTAGCAATGTTTGTAAAAGTTAATCAAAACTCATATTTTAAATCTTGATTGTTTGGATTATCTGATTCTACTATGCATAGTAATGTTATAAATGTTTAGTTCTTTTTGTTATTTAAATTATGGATAACATAAAGTCAAGGAAAGCCAAAACTGGCAGACCGACATCTTTTGAGGTTGTAGTGCCAAAGAAGAAGAATAGTTCCATTCGCAAAAACAAAGGAATTTAGTTATAAGGAGTGCATTTAGTTATAAGGAGGTTGTAGTGCCAAAGAAGAAGAATAGTTCCATTCGCAAAAACAAAGGAATTTAGTTATAAGGAGTGCAAAGCCTAAATCTAATGCACTTCCACGAATATCTTTGACATGCAGTGTGTACACGGCAATATCGTTGCATCTCTGTCGCAAGAACGGCAAACAGAATAAAACAACCCCTCGTCGGACAAGTGAAGATGCAAAACTTCACCGTGTCCTTGTAAGCGCGGGGCCGGTCGGATAAACGAAATGCCATGAATACTCATCAGCCGTCCAGTGACACCGGAGCATAAAAAGAGATATGCCACCAACCCGGGCGGGGGGGACTGAACAAAATACATTATAATGATACGAGTGTGACGAAGCGAACGAAGAAGCACGCGCATAGAAAACCATCGAAACAGAAAGCACCACAAACAGACGAGCGACAGGGATATGCTGCAAAAAGTGGGATAGCTGGGGTGTTCGCATCGGGGCGGCAAAAAGAAACAAGCAGCGCACGTTTCATATCCATGCTGGGGTGTTGTATCGTTGCGACCAGACACGGAACGGTGCGGTCGAAGCTTCGAAAAGCAGGAGCCACGCGAAAGGTTTCCACTTCAAGTACACGAAGCACGGCAGCGGTAACAGTTATTACAAACTTCAATTACCACCGTCGTCCTCGGGGCCAGATGCTTGCCAGTCAGATGGGGCCAGATAGATGCTTGCCAGCCGTCGTAGTGTAGAGTGGTGGTGCGCGTTTGATCGTCCGTTGATCGCGATCGTGCGTTTTGCTAGGCGAATGTGATAGGTGAGCTTCGCCGTGGAGGTTGTTGTGTTGTCGCTTGTTCTAGATGCGTGAACGGTGCTGCAGCGCGGGTTCGTCGCTTGTCGTGTGCGTTTATCGTTTTAATTCTCATACACCGTGAAACGCAATTGTGTCACAAGTGATCAGTGTTGTGAATATCTGCCTACAAAACGTCTGTTAGTTCTGTAACCATATTATCTTTGTTACCAGTAAAGTTTAAAAAGTGTTCTTAGGCTATCAAATTAATGTATTAAACTATAGGATATGTTGTGGCATTCTTCCATCAAAAATCACCCGTTAGAATATTTACATATTTTTTTAAATGTAAAATAAAACCAGCCCCCGTCCGACATTGGTAGTTTAATGTTTTTGTTATTTGAATTTGAAGTGAATCAGGAAGACGGTCTGAGTCAAGGATTAAAAGATTATGTTGAATGTAAAGTTACATTTAGCGTTTTTTTTAATTGTAGTGAAATGTGTGCCATTTAGTACGGCTGTATGTGTATGTGTGTGTTTGCTTCATATTCACCCCGGTTTGAATGATCATGTTTGTGTAAGGCATATGCATACGAGAAACAAAAAAAACTGCTAAACAATAGTGCAATTAATAGCTGTGCACGGTTACAGCAGAGGTAACCTAGTACCGTGCAACGCTGTCTGTTACATATGGTTCACACTTCTTCATCTACAGCTCGCCAGTAACAATTCGAGTAGCGGGTTCGATTCCAGCTATGCATGTGTTGGAGTAATCGCTACATACGCTGCAGTGCATGCAGACGAAGATAACACACACGTGAGCCACAGCAGAAGGAAGTAAAAGTGAGTGAAATTTGTTGGTGCAGCGGTGTAGTGCAAAACCAGTTTTTACTTCATTTGCCGCGTTATTAGACGCATTCAAACGCCCGGGCGATTTGCCACTCTGACGGAAGTTGAAAGTGAAAAAGTGTGGCTTGGCGGCTGCGGTAGCGGAGCCGACACTTTTGCAGAACAGCTTGGCGCGCGCGCGTTTCGTACCATTTGCAGAAAACCAACCATGTTAGCATCCAAAGGCAAACCTTTCTCGTTCGATCAGACTGAGCTTAATCCGTCCAGGAATAAGCCGTCTGTTCGAAGAACGATGATGGATGTGATAGTATTTCTGCTAACGTCGTTAGGATACATATTGCAGGTGAGTAGTGAGTGAACAAGTAGTGTAAGGCGCTTTAACATTTAGCTCATATAAATAGATATCAACACTTTTCAAACAAACATCACTTTTATTTAACAGTATAATGTGATTATGCCAAATGCTACACATTCATTGCGTCCTAGTCTAGTCCTATTTACTGATGCATTATTTAGCTATTATTTAGCTACCATGTTTTTCTAACATTCGATCAGAAGTGGGTTACATTAACATTTTTTGTTGTACCTGCAGTACGTTCGAGAACACAAAGATTCATTCACCTGAAGACCGGTTACACTGATCTAGCCCCCACGGTGCGGGCTAGGCGCTAGTATTTCCTACAGTTATGCAACGCTTGCAGCTTAGCCTTACCTAACCGATAGAGCGAATGCAATGCAAAAACTCTTCCAACGTTTTTTTCTCCATCATTGAAGCCATTGCATTTTACGAACTATTTGAGGCATTGAGTACAGCAAGACGGTATTGTGCAAACATGCTCTCGCCATACTATGCTTCGACTAAGCAACATAAGGCTAGCATGGCGAGCGCCTGATCGAAATGCAGTGCGCGGTTATATGTGCTGCTGTACGATCTTGCGAGATATCACGAAACCACGATAGAGTCGTCACTCCAGTGGATTGAGGTAGAAGATTGATTATTTCTAAATACAAAATCCGCATGCAAATATTGGAAGTCAAAAATCTAAAAAAGTTATGCTACTAAATTAGCATCGTAGTCAGATAATATTGATAACATATTGTTCGTGATGCTTCGTCTTCAATGGAAACTCAATCTCAAAATTGGTATTTTGCAATTGTTGGAACTGTTTCATCTAAGATCATTTAACATTGAACCGTACATTTCACACCGCAGTTTATTAGAAGGCGACTTCTAGCGTGAGCGAGAGTTCAAAGTATGCGAAATCGAATTAAATGAGCGTGATTCGTAACAACAGGTGGTAATTTTTTCCCACATCCTTCGAAGATTGCTAGTCACCGGTATGCCCGGCAAGCCATCGGTCAAGCTAACTAATGATATTATGCGAGATTCGCAGCAATCAACGTGCGTTGCGTGTGTGTGTGTGTGTGTGTGTGTGTGCCTGCCGTTGAAATGGTTGTTTGCATGCAACTGCCACGTACAAAGCGTCTCGAGATGATTTTCAAGGAGTAATTATTAAAACGACTTCTTCCCGCTATAAAATGGGCGAAGTAATTGAGTACGCAATAATGTGTGCGCCCGAGCCCAGCGATTGTACATTAAGGGGATTGTAGTACGCGAGGAGCGGCAAGAATGAATAGGCGCATCGTCGGGGTTCGCATTTGTTTCTAATGTCGGCAATACAGCAGCAAATGATTGTTTTTTCTCTACCTAACTCTCGTTGAATATCTGCTCTGGTAGCTAAATCTCTGGGCAGCAGCATGTACCACATGACTGACCTTGAACATAATAACCAAATTGTAAAATTGCGTAAGTCTGTGTTGCGTCTTCAAGGAGCGCTATAGTTGTGATTCAATACACTTGCAATGTTGCCAGCGCTCACAAAAACGCTATCGTGTGGAGGAGAGTGCGGCAAGGCAGTATGTACTGAAAGGAAGAAATGTTTGACGTTGAAGCAATGTTCAAATTGGTGGATTTGGTGCTTGTCTCAAACTCTGGCTCGTATGTCAACTTCAACAGCGCAATCGATTACGTTGGGCAAGGGTAGTAGTAATTGGAAAGTAAATAATGTCACGACCATGGTCACCGATCAGCAGTAAAGGCTGTGCATCTTTGCAGGCGTTTTACTTTCAACCTTTGTTTGCTTTTCTTACCGGTGACAATTGACCGTGAATGTGTCCAGAGGAGGATGGTGGTTGTATTTGTTTTGATAAATTTTCTGTTTATTTCCAGCGCTAGAGCCGTTCAGTTGAGTTTAAACGTTTCCTTTCCTCTTTTTCCCCGTTTTTCCCATTTGCTTACAGGCATTTTACTATCAAATATTCGGCGTACCAAAGAAAGACTTGAATGGAGAGATAGCATTAGTGACTGGCGGAGGAGGCGGTCTTGGACGGTTGTTAGCCCTTCGGCTCATAAAGCTCGGCGCCAAGGTTGTGCTGTGGGATATAAATCAGGAAGGTATGTATTCGACAATTAAGATCCAACAGTCCAAAAGGCATTAGCAAAGGCAGCTTAGGTAAGCACCGTGCCGCTGTCGGTTTTGTGTAAGTGTAATGCTATTGCACCACCAATGACGGAATGTCACGAATGACGCTGTTTTTTTTGCTCTTTCTCGCTACGTATAAAGCAACGCGAAAAGTACTTTAGCGTCACCATGAAGCTTCAGAAAATGGAAGACTTCTTGTGTAAGCGTACACCGACTCGCGTAGACGGTTGTATGGTAAAAAAAGGAAATATCAAGATTTCAACAACATACTTGCTTCCCTGGGCTGGCAGAAATATCTTACCCATCACTATGGGTCAATACATTCCCCAGCTGGATAAATCGACTCTTACCCTTTTGGCTTCATTATACGCCGGACGAGGGTGTGTGAAAATTTTAATACGAAAAGCAATAAAATATGCCCACGACGGGTTTAATAGTGCTCGGTTTCGTTGCCGCACGGGTTTACCATTTGCTGTACACGACACAACCATGTGATTTTTTCATCACTTAACTACACGGATGGGATGAGCCGCACTTGATGCAGCACTCGTATTTGATACATACCCAACCCCTAACGACGGGTGGATAATGTTGAAATTTGGCATCTCGTTTCTAATAGCTTACAAAGCGCGCTGGCGAAGGTCAAAAGATCTTGCTTTGCACTACACCAACAACCCCGTGCCGAGCAAATGTGTTAAAGCTCTCAATAACCCATTGAATCGATGATTACCGATGACGATTGCACGATGCGCGGACATAGCTACACACTTGTACTTCTTGCCTTAATTGAAGGTTAAAAAGTGGTAGCGTGAATATTGCATCTTGACTTGAGTTGAATAGCTCAAAGTCATTTGGGTATGATGAAATTCTCTGCCGTGAGCTTATATGAAGTTTTCAAACTAGATCTTGTCCGTGTGATTGTCTGTGATGCTGGTTTGAAGGATACAGTGGGAATATTATTTTACGACGATGTGTTAACCTCTTGCGATTTTACATAAATCGTTGAAAAACGGTTCGTTTGCATTAATTTAAAACTTTCAAAAATCTATTTTTTTTCCCCCACAACTGCCATAATATTCCGTAATGTTTCTTTTCGTTTTTTTTTTTGCTCAGTTGAGTGTGAGAAAATAGCTGACATTGACGAAACACGAAGACCATATGATATGCATACTAGCCTGATGAGGTAAATTCACAACACAGACTGCAACACATTCAAGGTCGCTGGAGCGCAGACAGACACGCTCTACCCTTTTATGTTTACTCTTACTTTTCCCGTTGTTGACTTTCGTTTCAACAAACGCTCGCTTCGCCAGGTGATAATCGTGGTGGATGCTGCTTCCAGACGAACGGTCATATGCAACCGGTGACGTCTTTTGGGCGATGACGATGGGCAACCGAAGAAAATGAAATTATAAAGCTGGTTCATAAACTGGTTTTTGTTAAGTGCAGCAACAGCAGCGAGCGAGCAAGAAAACACGAAAAACAGCAAACCCGAAAACCAGACCGAGGTCGCCAACTCCATGCACGTGGAGATGCTCGATCTTCACGCGAAGATTGTTCTTCAATGGGTCAAGATCATCGGGATTGATAAAAAAGATGGCATGTGTGTTCAGGTCAACCATGGCAATGGACCTGCTCCGTTTGCTATGGGTAATTGCCAACATATCTATAACAACTTTACCTTCTTTATGACTGTACGGAGAGTACATTGTCAGCTTTGAACTATGACTCCGTGTATCCCGTCGTGACTAGCCTTGGAAAAGTAGTACTCTTGCCACAATATATCTTATTTACGGCTGGGCACATTTATGATCTTTGCCTTCGTGCAGCAATGACCCTTTCTGTGGTATGAACGCATTAAGGTCGGGGCATTGGTTCAATGATTGAGTTAATTTTCTTTTCTACTTTTTTACCTTTATACAGGGCTAGATGACTCGGTAAAGCTGATCCAATCCCTGGGAGGCCTCTGCAAAGGTTACAAAGTGGACATTTCAAACAAGGAAGAGGTGTACAAGTATGCGAAAATCATACAGGAAGATATTGGTGATGTAAGTATGCTGTGTCGCTTGCTAACACGATCGTTTAATATTATCCCCTGAGGTAGAAAGCAGCATTTGCTGGGGGGGTTCAACGCAAATGCACTCAGTACTATACCCGCCGGACCGTTCCAATGGGAATGAACAACATGCACACACACGGTTGAGTTTCCTTGTGGCACACATTTTAATTAGCATGTTCATTCATAACGTTGCTCCAACTGTGCTGGAATCATTCAACCACGTGCATGCAAAAACGATTGAAGGACTTTGTCATTAGATTAATCTTGTGCGGACGCTAACATGACGGGTTATTGTGCCATTAATTACTAGCCGAGTGTTTAATTAGGTTGATTAAAACTACTGCCCACACTGTTGCAAGGGTGAAAAACTTGCTTAAATATGGATTAGAACATCGGGGAATTTGAGAGAAATTCCTGTATACTAGCACTAGTTATAGTTATATTCGCATGAACTTGCTAATCTTGGGTGCACTCAGTAACCTATCTACGTGAAAAAGCAAATATTTAGGAAGCCATATCATAGCGCCTGGTTAAGAATAAATCTTATATGACTGTATACTTCTACTTTCAGGTAACGTTACTATTTAACAATGCCGGTGTCGTGTCCGGACGTGCCCTTTTAGACACACCGGATCATTTGATAGAGCGATCGTTCAGCGTCAATGTACTTGCACATTTCTGGGTAAGCACAAATGGGTGATGTATTTGTCTCGTTGCTGACGATGATTCTACCGTAGCAGTATAGCAAAAAAAAAATAAAATACGGATATGCTTAGAATTTGAATGAACTTTCAATCGACAGTACGTGATTTTTTTTACCTATACCCAAAAGAGAACTTGTTGTGAAATATCTTGAACAGACAAACCATACAAGCAACGGAGTGATTGGAATGAAATCGAAAACAAAATGGCTTAAATACGTTTTTTGTCCTTTCCGCTACCAATCAATGATGGATCAACTGTAGACGACAAAGGCATTTCTTCCGGCTATGCTGAAAAACGACCATGGGCACATTATAACCATCGCTTCTCTGGCCGGCCATGTCGGTATATCGAAGCTGGTCGATTATTGTTCCAGCAAGTTTGCTGCGGTAAGTAACGGAAGCGCACATCGAGAACGGTGATTTATAGTCTTACTAAGCGTATCGTTTACTTGTTTTATAGGTTGGCTTTGACGAAGCATTACGGTTGGAATTGGAGCATCTTCGAGCTCAGGGCGTATTTACGACAGTCATTTGCCCATATTTTATCCAATCGACTGGAATGTTCGACGACGTTAACTCCAGGTAATATGATCATTCGACATGATCCGGTAAAAGTGTGAATGTGTTACATACTTGCATCAATAATCCATGTTTTACCATTAACAATTTGTACTCCTTCTTTGTCTGCGTTAGAATCTATCTAATATCTTGCAAGTTCAGTTTGAATTTTGCACTACGTTCGATTGATAATTGATAGCGTATGATTTCAAACTGTACATTCACAAACTGGACGAAGCTTTTTATGTGGACTATTTACAATTTGTTTTAATAACATTTTATACAGATGGGTTCCTACACTGGATTCGAACGACGTAGCAGATAAAATCATTGAAGGTGTTCAGAAAAATGAGAAATACGTCATAATCCCAGGATATTTGCGTTTAATGTTGGCCATCAAATGGTAAGTGTGCGGCAGCGTACCGTAAATGTTTTGTTTGGTGTTATAACAAGAATTTCTTCTTCGCAGGGTATTTCCGTGGGGATGCAATTCCGGATTTTTGCGACGATTGGTGCCGGACGCTGCCCCGCAACATACTATAACAACGTTTAGCAACGCGGAATGCGATACCACAAAAGAGATGGCCAGCACATTTGCCAGTGATAATAATAATACCACCAAACCATCGCCCCTACTCGTCCACAGACAATGCACTGGCGAACGTGTGCTATAAGCGATCGGAGAAACTGCGCGATGCGTTAGAGTGTAATGATAATTAGACAGCCAGCACGGATGGAGGATAAAACCCATTTTAACGCTCAAACCAGGAGCGATGTATCTGGACGCCATTTTCAAAACAATTCAACTTGTCTTAAGATGAAACCAGGCTCTGCTGGATATACCCTGGGTGATTTCGAACGGGGAGTGAGATAACATACAGTGATGCACAGGAATTGGATTCAAAGGCATGTAATGAAAATGCTGGTTTAATATAGGACATAAATATGGTAGAACTGTATTAATTAGTTTGGGGAACAAAATATGATGAATCGCGAGATATGCAAGATTTGTTAAATTTCAAACGGGCGTACGGAATATCGGTTAAGTACGGGTATATGCATCGCTACTTGCCCTGTTGTTAATGTTAGAATCGTGATTACCTGTGACTTAATTCAGGCATCGTTTGAATTGCCGTTCTGATCCGATAGAGTAGTACAGCGCCAAAAGTGCTGCTGTGTCCGGTTCTGTTGCATATTCGACGGTTGTAATACATGAACACAATAAATATTAATGCTCTGTCAGTAAACCATAAGTAACGCAAACATGTTGTTTATGATATTAAAGTCAAACGAATATTATTCGAATTAGCCCAACAATTTGTAACTGCTCCCAATCTACCTACAGATTCAAAAACTCAAAGACTTTATTTTCCATGGCTGGACCTTATACTCCATTGGAGGCAATTGAATTATGATCCAACAAATAAATCTTGATGTAATAAATTAGTAAGAAAACATAAAAGACTTCTTCGGCACTACTACTTCGAGTGGTCTCGGCCTGCCATTTCTGGCTTTCTGTGTATCTTCTACAGCTGCTTGAAACATTCACTTTCACTGCAAAACTACTGTAGTATTTGTAACTATATCTGTCTGTTTTCCGCCCTTTTTTATGTTAGACATTTTATCATTTATATCAATGAGCAATTTTTGTTGACGTATGCAGCTGGATCGTTGAAAGAAATCGAAGAAGCAAAATAAAGATTATTCATCTGTAATTTAAATACGAGGGTGCAGCGTCAGTAGATAAGATCAAAATATGTTCACGATCATTGCAGATTGTTCCACCGGATGTAGAAAACGCAAGAGTCACATCCGAAAAGCTTATCGGCTCTCTAAGTTATAACATTTCAATGCACTAGCAGTGGAGCAGCATATGGGTGCAGCAGTCGTGTTTCAGCCTTTTGAAATATTTGTCCAAGACTCAGGAAGCTACGGAATTCGTCGAAAGGTCGAGATGACCGAAAACATTTCTGAATGTTTGAGCAACCAGAATGATCAAATATCTTCTTCTTCTTCTGTGGCACTACAACCTCGAGAGGCCTCGGCCTGCCATTTCTGACTTTCTGTGACTTAATTTTACCCGTAGAAAAGTAGTCAGCCTTTCGTACGGGGAAGGCGGTCTGGATGGGATTTGAACCCCGGCCCTGCCGTGTAAAGACCGGTGCCGCTGTCCTCTCGGCCACCGGCCACCGGAATGATCAAATATGGTAAACAAAAAAACAGCGGACCCTATTTTAAACGGCACCAGTAAAGCAAATACGTAAGCAAATCACCAATGTTTTTGACGCCATTAAACAGCGTAGAAGCTGCACTGCACTTAACACCACACAAAACACGATATGCCATTCATTTCATTGCCACAACATCCTTGATGCAACATCCGTAAGCACGTTTTGAATAGCAATAAATTTCAAGGAACTTAATTTATATTACATGCTACGGATCTACAAAACCATCCCTTTGTTGCTTGAGGAACCGCTAAGCAGCGTTAAAGCATCATGTTTTAACGCAAGCCCCCAAAACTGTCTCGTGCCTCGACGATGCAATAAACTCGCAGGTACCATAGGATGTAAGCGATCTTTTCTTCACTTAACAAATTCACAGCAAAGCATTATTCGCCCGGGCATCGTGAATGCTGAGGTAAACAAAACAAACTGCAAAAGGAAATAACGATCGTGTCATTTTCATCGGCTCACCTCAGGTAGTGTTCGTGGTAGCAAAACAGGCATAAGAATATTGTCTCCCTACGTTAGTTGTGAGCGAACCGTCGACGATTTAGCGAGTGTGTATGTTTGCTCGCGCTTGATTCATTCGCTTCTCTGTTTGTTTGGAGGCCTGTTATCTTATCAGCACGTTTCTCCATCGATAAATAAGACATGTCGCCGGTGCTGGAACTTATCCTAAAGCTGTACAAACGTTGTCAGAGTGCTTACGTGAGTGGTTGCAGCAGCTAGAGTTAATATCATTTAGCTCTCAATTCGCGTCACAAGACCATAAGAAATATGCCGGTTATATAGAAATTAAACGTGCACGGTTAAGCATTCTTTATTGCAACATAGGTTTTCACTTATGTTACTGTCAACCATGACCGAATTCAAACTGATACCAACGTTTCTCGTGGCGTCGTTCCTGCTTGCTTCAGCATTTGCGCAATGTAAGAGAGAGTGTATGCGTTACAGTTAATGGTGTGCAAGTGTATCCGGGAAAGGAGAATCGTTAATTTCCGTGGTTCTACGTTATTTTCAGCGTCTAGTTCCATAATTCAAGCGAAGTGTTTCTTTCAAAAAACTTGCATCGAATGCCTGGACGCTGATAAAGAATGTGCATGGTGTACGGATGAAGTAAGTATATTTTGTGTGTGTTTCTCGGATTAAACTATCATGAGGACACACCCTTTGGTGCGGGGACGGGGAAACGTCTAATATCAAGCAACTCATTTCAAATGTTTTGTAAAATCTTTTTAAAAAGTTTCGTATAAACAACGAAAGCCCTGCGTTCTTGGAGTCTCTTTGCTCAGACATGACTCATTCATTTCTATTCGTTTTCAGGCCATCTCAACACTATGTTATGCACGTTCGAATAGTTAGAACCCACACAACTCATTCTTGAAATTATTATTGTTCATTCATTAAAAATATACTGCGTATGATCTTGGGACCTTAGCCAACCATTCTCTTTGAAGTTTCATTAAGTGTGTGCAGCTGTTCATTCAATGTTGCAGAAAGTTATTTGCGTTTTAACATGGTATCTGCTAAAACATCGCACATTCATGTAGTTCTCCTTCATATAAACTGAACTGGTGGATATTAAACAACTAAAAAAATACACATTAGTGTTGGTGCATTTAGTAAAAGTTACAATGAATGATGTTTTAATTTAATGTTACAGTTATACGAAATGCAGAAATCGCGCTGCATGACGAAACACGAATTGCTGGAATCGAAGTGCAACGCATCCAAAATCGAGACGAATGAGAATTACTCTTATTTAGAAGTCACGAAAAGCGAGCCACATCGCGATTTTGACTCAACGAAGCTGGAAGCGGTACAAATATCGCCACAAAAAATGAATCTACGTTTAGGAAAATGTGAGTATTTCGCAAGCATTTTACTGCCCTCGGTTGTCTTATTTATGTGATGTGTTTTATTTTCCTCAGTGGCCTCCAAAACCATCTCGTTCCAGTACAAACCGGCCAAAAACTATCCCTTGGATATGTACTACCTGATGGATCTTACCTGGTCGATGCGAGACGATAAAGCAACGCTAGAAAGTATGGGCAGCCAACTGGCACTGGCCCTAGCTAACCTGACGGCCAACTATCAGCTCGGATTTGGCAGTTTCGCCGACAAACCGACCGTTCCGTTCATTCAATCCGAACCACATCGGCTCCAGAATCCATGCTATTCGGAAAATGATCAGTGCGAACCAACGTACGGATTTCGCCATCGACTGAAGATTACGCGTGACATTAACAGTTTCATTGCGCAAGTCAAACAGAGTAATGTGACGGGCAATGTGGACAATCTGGAAGCAGGCTTGGATGCGCTAATGCAGGTGCTCGTGTGCGAGAAACAGATCGGTTGGGGCTCAAACACTCGCAAGATTGTAATAGTGGCTACGGACGGCTGGCTGCATATGGCCGGCGATGGGCTACTGGCTGGAATCGTGGAAGAAAATGACAAACAGTGCCATTTGGATGAGGAAGGCAACTTTGTGGATGTGCTAAAGTACGATTATCCATCGTTGGAGCAGGTCTGGCGTGTATTGCTTCGCTCCAAAACGGCCGTCATATTTGCCGTAACCGAGGCCCAGGAAGCCTACTATCGACGACTGAACGAATTAATGCCAGAGTTCACAAGTGTCGGTCGGCTGCAGGATGATTCTTCCAACATAATCCAGCTGGTGGATGATGGATATCGAGAATTTATCAAACGGGTAGAGTTTACGGACAACGCACCGGACTACCTTCAGGTGCGCTATACTACCGACTGTGGTGGATTGTATCGCGAACCGCAACCGATAAACAGATGCGACAACATTGAAATTGGAAAGGAATACAAATTCAATGTGGAACTACAGCTGCTGGACTATCCCAAAGACCCGTCGGTTACGGTAAGCCACCGGATGCATATGTCGCTCTATTTGCAGCTTATTATTGGGAGTTTTTTTTTTTTTCAGAATATCTCTGTCAGAATTGAGGAAAAACTGATCAGTAATGAAGCTGTGGAGCTGGAAATTGATTTACGTACTACTTGTGACTGTGATAAGAACAAAAAACCGACGGAGCTGAGCGAACTGTGCAATTTCCAAGGGGATTACGTCTGTGGACAGTGCCAGTGCTATGTCGGATGGTATGCCTTGCTTGTTTGCTTGTTCGAGATTCTAGTATAAGAGGTAACGAAGAGATTATTGACTTCCAGGATCGGAAAAACGTGTGAATGTAATTTACAAAACTCTCAAAACCGGCGAGAGCTGTTCGAGCAATGTGTAGCTCCCAATGCCGGAGACGAGCTGCGTACCGGCCCAATTTGTTCCGATCGAGGTGAATGTATTTGCGGCCAATGCTATTGCAATCCCGGATTCGAAGGAGAACATTGCGAATGTAACGAGTGTGCTAAGTATGCATGAAACACTGATTTTTAAGAACGATGCTTGGAGGACGAAATATACTAACGAATGCGTGTGTGTTTTCAGGATTGATGGGAAGATCTGTGGAGGTGCAGATCATGGTATTTGCACGTGTGGTTCCTGCAGTTGCTTTGACTCATGGAGTGGTGAAAATTGTGACTGTACGACCGATACCACCGGGTGTAAGGCTCCATCAGTTAAAGCACTTTGCTCTGGACAGGGAGAGTGCACTTGCGGACGCTGCACCTGCAACGAATCATATTTTGGTCCGTTTTGTGAAACCAAAGATGGCGAACAGCCGGCCTTGTGCTCATCATACGAAGATTGCATACGTTGTGCAGTGTACGAGCTGAATGATATGCCATGCCAGGACTTGGACAGAAAGTGCCGCGAAAAGATTGGACTGTACAAGGTAGAGCTGGTTGCTTTGAACGAAGAAACTTCGCAGAACTCATTGGCAGAGCCACTCAATTGTACTTTTCGATATAGCGACGAAAAGAATGTGTGCGATTATAAGTTCTCGTACGCGCTTTCAAACACCAACAGAGAAACATTGCTTCGGGTGCAGAACTTTCAATGCAAAGAAATTAACTTGATTGCGGCTGGAATTAGCATCGCCTTGTCGATCTTTGTCGGTGGTTTAATACTGCTGCTAGCTTACCGATGTAAACTAATGTACGATGATAAAAAAATGTTTGCCAAATTCGAGAAGGAAAGGGAACAGGAAACGAAATACCAAATGGACAGTCCGCTCTACAAATCGCCGATAACAGAATTTAAAGTTCCTGCCGAGATGGAGACAAGCGTACTGTGAGTTAGATAAACATACTGAGTATAGCCATTATCAGAAGTTGGCAGCGATGCAAACACTTAACGAATAGCATACATCACTGTGGAAAGACTAGACTAGACTTTTTTGTTGGTAATACTATTATGGAAAAGAAACAATCATACTTTAATTGATTTCAACCATAACATAACACAACATAGCCTAACGCATGGCTCTAAACAAAATGTTTGAGTACTAGAATATTCCATCAATTTGGCAAAATGGTATACAGTTGACCCCTTAAAATTATTTGTATGATTGTTGAATACCTACGAACAGTGTTTTGGATTGATAAACATATCTTTTTAATAGCGTTAGCCCACTTATTGATGAAAAAATCCGTTCATAGATGCGTATTGCTTGGTCTTTAAATTATATGTCAATAACATTGAGTATTACAGTTAATCTATGTGCAGATCAACATAAAAAATAACAATAGGCAAGATCAACAATATAGAAGATCAACATAAAAAAAACAATATTCGAATTATGACTAGACCATCTTGTCATATACTGTAGTATGAAACATAACTACACAACGCAAACGCAGGACATATTTTACTGTCATAAGGTAATTCTATCAGCGAAATATTAGGCATAACTCGCCAAAAAGGACAAAGACTTTAGAGTTCAATAAGAAGATCATTATTTAAATGTTCTAAAAGTTTGATCAAACGTACCGACAACATTTAAAATACCACAAAGCTGACATAGTTTATTACGAGCAGATTAAATAAACATGACCCATTTATAATATAAAAAACAAGCTTTGTTTATTCTTAAATTGTATGGTACAGCAGACACAACGCCTCTTTAGGCAGGGTTTTATACCAAATATGTAAGAAAATCTGTAACGAAATCATTCAGCCCTCATCAATCCATTTTCCGAATAACCGTGCTTTCATTTATATCTGGATATATATATTTATATCGTGTCACATATACCCGCTAAAATCGTGTCGAATTTACTCTTGCTTCCTAAAACAATACATGGTTGTTATATCTTGACTTCTGCAAATCTTGACTTTCACTACAATTTTGACCTGCCATATCCTTGATCTGAATCAGTCGCAGCTCCAGTTGAGATTTGTGCCTGGACCCATCGTGCTAACAATAAGCACTGCTACTACTAAACAACTGATCTGCTGCTCACAATTTCAACATGGCGGCAAATTATGTTACAGTGCTTATAGTTATTTCATTCGCAAATGATATGGATCTGACCCCAGCTAGGGAAACATAGGCTATCTTCCATACTCCCATTCAATACGTTCTCGCACGTTGGTAGAATGAAAGATATGGTGAAATAAAGTAGAGGAGGTGTCCTGATAAAACAAAACGCCTTTCTCGTGGGAACCAGCGTCTGTTTTCCATGTAATGATCGGCTGTCTACAATGTTCCGGCACTTTCTTGGGGCATCAGCACAAAGTGCGTGCTCAACGAAAATAGACAGCAATGGCCTTGCAAGTCGCCCATTTGTAGAACTACAACAAACGTAAAAAATATTCAATTCAATTTTCGCCACATTGCTGCAGACACAACCTCAAATCAAACTTGTGTTGATAGACGAGCGTCATTTCTCTGATATAACCGACGTGAAAACTCAAAGAAGTGTAAAAGTCTTGGGCTCGGTATCAATGACAACCTAGATACGTTATACAAAAGTTACATATAATTTAGCCCATTCCCTAGATTGGACCCTTATAACCGCAGGCGGGCTGGGCTACGGATCGCTTCATGAATGATCGATGACGATGCAGGCAGCTATCGTTAGAGCTGCCGAGTCGTCGCAGGCCGCCAGAGTTATAGTGCTGCAATACGCTGAGTTGATAGACGCGCATTTTCCTTGACTAGTGATAGATACAGCGTATGTGTGCTTCAATGGAAACTTGCATGTTCTACCACAAGCTTATCCGTTTTACCTGCTTTGTCGCTGGAGGACCGTGAGTTCCTAACGTACGACCATTAGCTGCGGAAAATTTGGAAGTGCCACTTCGAAGAGCAGCTAAAAGGAGCAAAGATGGCCGTTGATTGTGGAAAGGTGGTGAAAAATGTAGGAACGAACAGCCCAGCATATGGAGAAGACGGGACGCAGCAGCTTAGTAAGGTTAAAGAGGCTCAGCAGCAGCTCAAAAGCAACAAAGCGAAGAGTTTGCTGCGAGGTTCTTCAAGCCTCCTGCCTGTATGGGGATTTGAAGGCTACAAAAGACCCCCTTGATCGTGCAGAGCCATGGCATACCACGAGGAGTTACGGCTTCCCGGAACGTTCATACGACAGGTAGCAGCGACCCTTACCACCATATACACAGTTCACCACTTTGAAGGAGAACGAACCACGAACTGTAGCGTCCCCACAAACAGGCGAATATAATCCGGAACGCCAGATCTGGACGATTGCGCTGTCTTGGACATATCATGCCGATGGAGAACAACAGCACTTAAGTACTTAATATATTATTATTTTTAGGTGGCTCGAAAAAGTTGTTGATATACAATAATGGTAACCCAACACTATTATTCTGAACAAATTTCCAATCCCACTTTTAAATACTAGTACAAAATGCGTGGATGGAAGCAAGTAATGCCGCTTCATCCGAGCAAAAAACAATGTATTTTTAAAACCAATTGATTGCCAGGACAGCCACTTCTGAAGGGGAAGATCAGTTGACTTTGCAAACCAACTTTTTAAGCGATCTTTTGAAGGTCGACCATTATTTATATATTTTGTTGGATACTAACATGGCTCGGTGATAAGGCTAGTATATTCTATGATCGCTGCTCATTAAACAGTTTGGAGTATGTTGTTAGTTGTTCAACATTATGAACTGCTATATTAGCTCCATGGAGTTCCATGACTCCATATTCTCCTTACGAAACCTAAGCTTCGACCATGAGGCGAGAGAGGATGCCCATGTCTTCCCCTGTTCAACAACAATTCCAAAGTCTACCATGAATGTAGGCATTAGGTACTTCTTCTCCTCGGGGACTGCAATCTCTCTCTCTCTCTCTCTCTCTCTCTCTCTCTCTCTCTCTCTCTCTCTCACTACCATCGAGGCGATTCGCCCTAATTAAGTACAGGAAGGTACATTAGCAAAATGATTTAAAAAAACACATCGTTCTAGCACTGCTTTTCGGTCAGTAGCTAAAACGAACTTAAAGCATAAAAAAGTCAACGCTTTTCCTTCTTCCGATGCTATGTTCGGATGAAAATGCACAACAGACAGGGTGCCGTCGGTCCAATCGGCGCATCATTGGGAAAACAAAATGGCACCAATGGTACAGGAAGTTAAGTTTATAAAGTGTAGAGCATTATTTTTACAACAGAAATGAATAAACCTTGCTTAAAAATAACTTAAAGGAAACGAGACCCATCGAAATTGCATTTACTCACCCGTTAACTGCTTTCTGACGCGCCGCCTGAAGTATTCCAACTGAGCCATTACTAAAATGTTCCACTTTTAGTTCCACCCAGCAGGATAAGTTTGGGGTAAATAAGTAAAAAAGCTAAGGAAACTTGTTCCATACGTCTAGTTTCAAGGATCAGACCGTTTTTTCCTGGCGTAGGACGCTGGTTTGCACGTAAACATGTTTGGGGATTGCCTCCCTTGGGGTTTCGGATTGTTCCGCAATGAATTCGTGTGCTCTGAAAATGCGTGTCCACTCGTGTCCGGTTTATTGCGTAGCCTCTTCTGATCTCATATGGTAAAGTGACAGCTATGGTATATACATTTGGTGATTCAGGAGTTGATGGATGAGAGTTGTTTATGATTGGGTTCAAGGTTTAAAGATGGTTTTTGAAATGTGGTACGCTACACTACTCCCCTCTTAGTTTTGGTATCGCAGGGGTTTAACTATTACACGACCGTATCTTGAAGATTGTTGTAAGCTGTTGTCTACATTGTTAGTTGAAGTTGCAATTGGAGTACTATGTCGATTTGTTGTAGATGTGTTATTTTGTTGGTCAGTTGGTAGTGTATCAGTGAAACAAGCTTTGAGTCGATCGATCGATATTTCAGAGTATTTACCATGTTTTGTCTCTACTGTCTTTGTTTTGGCGTTTCTTTTGATAACTCTGAATGGACCATCGTACGGTTGCATCAAGGAAGGTTGCGTTCACTGCATGTACTCGGACGAATACATCGCTACACGTTGCAAGTTCCTTCTGAACATAGGTTTTTCTGTTGGTATTGTGATTGCTTTGTTGAGTTGGTCTAATCTTCGATGTGATGTATTCTGGTACAGGTCTGATCTCTGTAAACGATGTGAAAAATTCACCTGGTAATCCTAGAGTTGTACCATACACGAGTTCTGCACATGTAGCTTGCAAGTCTTCCTTCAGTGCTGTTCGCATTCCAAGGAAAAAGAGGAAAGGAACCATTGGAAGCGATTCTGTCCAACTTTTGTTGGAGTGGCACATAGTGGCTAATTTTAGTTGTCGGTGGATTCTCTCTATTTGTCCGTTAGCTTGTGGGTAATATGGTATAGTTCTGATTTGATCTATGCCGAGTTGTTGAGATAGTTTGTTGAAGATTTCTGATTCGAACTGTCTTGCAAGATCCGTAGTTACTTTGGCAGGAACACCAAATCTCGAAATCCACCCTGCTACGAATGCTCGGGCTACCGTATCTGCTGTGATGTTGGGTAGTGGTACGACTTCTGGCCATCTGGTGAATTTGTCTATCATGGTGAGACAATATGCGTTTCCCTCTGAAGGTGGTAGTGGTCCAATTAGGTCGATATGTATGTGCATAAATCGTTGATCAGGTGTGTTGATGCGGGAAACGGGGGTTTGGTTGTGTCGTGTGACTTTTGATTTTTGGCAGTCAATGCATGCTGATACGTGTCTTTTGCAATCTTGGCGAATGGAAGGCCAAACGTATCTTTGCGTTACTTGATGGGTTGTTGCTCGTACTCCAGGGTGTGATATGTTGTGAAGCTTGGTGATTATTTGTTTACACATTTCTGATGGTACCAGTGGTCGTATAGTTGGTGTATATACATCACAGAATAAGATTGTTCTTGATGGTAAAGTAAACTCCTTTACGATGATTGTCGTATCTTTTGGTGGACAGTTGATAAAACTGTTAATCTCGTCGACTACTCCTTGTAGTTGAGCCATTTTTTCAAAAAAAATTGAATCTTTGGTGACTGCATTGATACGGCTTAACATGTCGACTACTTCATTGTTTTCACCTGGAACATGTCGGATGTCCGTTCTAAATTCACTGATGAAACTTGTTTTTGTGTTGGGTTGGCTATGTCAGGATGTTGTAGAACTGCAGTAACTAATGGTTTGTGGTCAGTCAAAATGCCGAATATTCGTGCCTCTAGCATGTACTTAAAATGCTTTACAGCTTCATACATGGCGTAGAGTTCACGGTCATAGGCACTGGCTTTCTGCATTGACGAGTTGAGCTTCTTTGAAAAGAATCCAAGTGGTTCTGGACCTTTGTGACCAATCTGGTGAACTGCTGCGCCGATTGCTGTGCTTGAAGCATCGACGGCTAAAACCAGGGTAGGGTTTGGTAAGGGATGAACCAAAAGTGTGTTATTGGCCAGGTCATCTTTGCATTTTTGAAACGCATTGTTCGAGTTGTCATCCCATATCAACGGTGTGTTGTCACTTTTTACATTGCTTTCTATCATGTTCTGCAATGTGCATTGTGCATGAGCCGCGTGAGGTATAAAACGTCAATAAAAGTTAATAGTATCGAGGAATCTTTTCATCTCCTTTGCTGTTGTTGGTTTGGGACACTCTACTATTGCTTTGACTTTGTCTTTGGTTTGATTCCTTCGGGAGTGATGGTGTATCCTAGAAAATCGACTGTAGATTAGCCTATCTGGCATTTATCCGCGTTTATTGCAAGGCCGTGTATGCGAAGGCGTTCAAAAACTATTGTAAGATACTCAATATGATCTTTTGTGTTTGATGATGCTACGCACAAGTCATCTATGTACGGGAACACAAAAGGTAGGTAGCCAAATATAGCATGAAGGTGTTGTTGAAGAATCTGACCGGTGTTGCTCAACCCAAATGTCATGAAATTAAATTTTAAAAGTCCAAATGGAGTGGTAATGACCGTTTTTTATATGTCTTCTTTGGCTACAGGTATCTGATGGAAAGCGCGTTGGAAATCTATGCATGAAAATATGTTGGTACTATGGAGAATATTGCTAAAATCTTGGATATGTGGTACAGGATAGCGATCTGGGACTGTTATTGCGTTAAGGTTGCGATGATCGCCGCATGGTCGTCAATTACCATTTGACTTCCTAACCATGATGAGAGGGCTGGCCCAGCAACTCTTCGATGGCTCACAAATGGCCTGTTCCATCATGTACCGGAACTCAGCCTTTGCTTCGTTGAGCAGGTTCAGCGGGAGCCTCCGAGGACGGCAGAAAATTGGAGGACCGGTGGTGATGATCTGATGTTCTACAGAATGTGACGGTTTATGTTGAACATTGAGTGTAGTGATGTCTTTAAAGTGGTGCATTATCTCGTCGAAAGTCTGATCTACACGAAAGGTGGAAATTGTTGGTTGTCCGCTTGTTGAATTTATTTTTGCGATTTGAAGACGTGTGACGTTATCAATCAGCTATTTACGTTTCACATCCACGAGAAGATCGTAGTAGTCGAGGAAATCCGCACCTATGATGGGTACGTTTACATCAGCTATAACAAAATTCCACGTAAAACTTCGGCGCAGGCCAAGATCAACGGGAAGTGTTTTGGTTCCGTACGTTCGTATATTACTTCCGTTGGCGGCGAAAAGTGAACACGATGAAGGGTGTTGCCGTTCACGTGCATTTGATGGTAGAACAGATATATCAGCTCCCGTGTCGATTAAGTATTTGTTGCAATTATCCCGGGTGAGCTCGGTTACCTTACATGTTTGTATTGGTGCTGAATCTACGTCGGATCTGTTTGTATAGGTGAACGCTGGTCGAAAAAACTGCACGTTGGTGTTGTCGTCCTGCTTCTGCTTTTCACATTTCTGCGCCTTTGAACCATAACAGTAGTGGTACCCGCAAATCCAGCGATTGTTACTGCTTGGATTCCGGGAAGGACTGCGGTGACGCGTGGTGTTTCTGGATGATGATCGGTTGCGGTAATTCGGCGAGCGGGTTGCAATGAATCGTCCACGATCGTTGGATAGCACTTTTTCTAATTGCCGGGATAGCGCGTCAATTCTATTTTCCAATATGGCGATTGACGATTCTGCTAGTGTCGGTGTCGGTGCACATTATCTTGTCCGCTACACTTGCCTGGTCGTCAAGATTTGCTGAAGGCATTGAAGTTATTATAGATCGCACCGATGTTGGTAATGCCCGGAGCAAAATGTTTCCCAAAACTGCATCGGTACAACCGTCTCCGCCTAAGCCCCATTTCGATCATCAACGCACTTGGTTTTTTATCGCCGAGTGTAATTCCTGACAAAAGATGCGTCAGCCGTTGATTTTCCGAAGACCGGAAATATGCTACAACTGCTTCTTTTAACGTTTCATACTTGTCTTTTGTGTCTTGTGCGTTACATCTTTGGATGGCGGTATGACAGTACTTGGCGCGATTTCCCAGGGCAACTATTCTTGCGCGCCTTCTAGGCAGATGAACCACGTGTCTATATCTTCGGCGTCAAATTCTGGAAGCTCGCTTTAGCCACCATTGTTTCTTCGGCTCTGCACTTTGTTTCTTCCGTCGCCATGATGCCTTTTTCCTTTGGTGTTGCCGAACACCCACTCACGACGTACACTGCTTACGCACTTTTTGTTGTGTTTTTTTCGACGATCACGTCGGGGTCATCAGTTTGGGGATTGCCTCCTTTGGGGTTTCGGATTGTTCCGGAATAAATTCGTGTGCTCTGCAAATGCGTGTCCACTGTCCACACATGGGAGTTGTGCCACCAGCCTTAAGCGGTGTTCCGACATACGCAGGCGCAATCTGAAATCATTTAAAAGACTAGTTTTGTAATAACCGGATGGCGGACGGTTATCAAAACGGATTTATATCCACGGAAGGCTTTCGGAAGGTTTTCGGAAAGAATTACGGTGTATTTTTAGTAGACAGACGGTTTCTGTTCGGTCCGAACTGGAAGAGAACGCGCGAAAGGCTTTATTCCTACTATTATTTTATTCGCTATCAGTTGTATCAACATATCGCACGGCGACTAAGTCATCTTGCTTATACTGACATGCAGGTCTATGCTTCTTGCTAAAATATTCCTCATTTTTCCGCTGAGAACCTTCTATGTTTTAGCAATACGGCCAGGCCGTTCCTTATGAATAAAAAAAAACTTCTATGTTTCCTAACGCTTCAGCCCGTATGGCTTCTAAGTCCCTGGGTGTGTGATCGAATTTATCATCGAGATATTCGGCTAATTCATCTGGGACCTTATCCCGTTGTTCAACACCAAAAAGTAAGACAGAAGGGCAGAAGTTCGTAGACGTGTGGATTGTGTTATTTAAAGCATACTCTGCGCGTCGCAATTAAGGTACCCAATCGGCCTGGTCGGGAGAATAAGACAATTTATTTTAGTCTATTTTAGCTGAAGCATTACGGTTATTAAGTGTCTCAACCAGGGAATTGCAGTCAGTAACTATCTAATGGGGAGCCCATGCACATAAGTGTGGAATCGCTTAAGGGCGTAAATAATAGAAAGGGTTTCTAGCTCATAGCTATGTAACTTAGACTCGTCCTTAGAGGTAGTTTTGGAAAAATAATTGACAGGGTGCAATTTATTATCGTCTTGTTTTTGAAGAAGGATAGCACCGAAACCAGAGGAGCTTGCGTCGCAATGAAGTTCGGTCTCCGGTTTTAGGTCAAAAATAGCAAGAACAGGGGAATTGATAAGCTTATCGCGTAGGGTTTCCAAGGCTTGAACGCAAGTGGTATCGAATGCGATGTTCGAGCAAACAATATCTTATGTTTGAAGGAACGTATGTGGTCACATACACGCGTTATGTGATTGTAAGTCGTCTGACAGCTTATGGTTTGAACGGAATTAATGGCGTCGCGTGTATATAGAATAAAAAGGTTAATACCTCTACAGAAAACTTTATCCGCCTTTTATATTAAGTTATGGGTCCAGGAATTCGCTAGTTTCTGCATTAAGAGAATATAAAATGGATAAAGAAGTGGAAACTGTACGAGTGCCCTTGTTCGATGGTTCGAACTATCCGCAATGGAAGTACCGGATGACGGTGCTGCTAGAAGAGCATGAGCTCATGACGTGCGTCGAGCAGGAAGCGGCGGTTGATCATACATCGGTGGTGAACGAAGGGGACACGCCAGAGTTAAAGAAGTCGAAAGGGATATTGGAAGATCAACGTCTAAAACAAGAGAGACGTTGCAAGTCGCTGTTGATCTCCCGGATTTCTGACAATATGCTGGAGTATGTTCAAGATCAGCAAACAACCAGAGCAGTATGGCTGGCCTTGGAACGAGTGTTTCAGCGGAAAACCATTTCGAGTCGACTTCATCTGCAGAAAAGGTTGCTGACGCTGAGGTACGATGGCGGGAAATTGCAGGAACATTTCCTAACCTTCGAGCGGATCGTCCCGGAGTACAAGTCAACCGGAGTAAAGCTGGAGGAGATTGATATCGTCTGTTATTTGCTGTTGACGATGGGGCCAACGTACGCAACGGCGATAACAGCACTGGAAACGATCCCAGAAGAAAAGCTGACGCTGGAGTTCTGCAAATGCAGATTGCTTGATGAGGAAATCAAGCGCAGCGGTGAAAACAGCAGCAGGTCGAATGGATCAGCAGTGGAAGCGGCTGCATTCAGCGGATCCGGCAAACCGCATGGAGGAACAAAGCATCAGAAGAAGAAGAAGAAATTTACGAACTGGAAGTGTCGTCCAGTGGAAGTCAAGTGGAAGCCAGACAGGGCATAAGATAGCGGATTGTCCTGAAGACAGGAAGAAGAAGAATGATACCACGACATCGGGTGCACATTTTGGAACATCTGGAAGCAACATTTGCTTTATGAGCAGTGACAATGAAGGGCTACGCAAAACGAGTTGGATTATCGATTCTGGTTCTTCAGAGCATTTAACAAACGATCGTGGATTGTTTGAGGATCCGCTGGGTAGGCGTTCAATCAGTGGATATGTCTTCCGAGTGTACGGCGGTGTCATCAGTTGGTTGACCAAAAAACAGTCTACCATTTCGCTATCTTCGACGGAGGCGTAGCTCGTGGCCTTGAGCACCGCAGTATGCCATGGAATTTGGCTGGTACATCTGCTGAAGGAATTATCGATAGAACTGGTCTATCATGTGGACAACCAATCCACGGTGAGGGTTGTTGAAGAAGAACGGGACACTCGACGGTTGAAGCACGTCGATGTTCGACATCGATTCATTCGTGATGCGCAGCAGATGTGATGACCAAGGGCTTGCCAACAGGTTTATTTCAGAAGCATCGGGCTTCTTTAGGATTGGCACATGCAAGATATTCGCGTGTATATAGAATAAACGTGTTAATACCTGTACCGAAAACTTCATCCGCCTTTTATATTATGCGAAAACTGCGTCTTTCTGAAGGAGTTTTGTCATAGGTTTAGCTATACGGGAGAAGGAAGGAACGAATCGACGGAAAAAGGAAAATAGACTGTTGGGATGCAACCTGGGCAACCACTTGTGATGTGTATGAAACTGTCAGTGCTAAAAATGAAACAACCTGATTAGAATCGAATTTAGCCGTTGACAGCTTAACTGTCAGTCGAGAGCTACAGTTCACCTACTGCGCGACGCATTAACATTCATTCTTACATTCTTACGTTACATTCTGCATATTAGTAATAAAGTAAACATAATACAGAACATTTTGGTGTTAGAAGTGGGATTGAGACAATCGCAATCCAAACAAGTACGAGTCCAACATTCATTGCGATCCAGGAACGTGCTATGATCCAGCGGAAAAAAGCGCGACTCATTGAATTGTTTGTATGCATGAGGGATACAAAATGGCTACCATCGACAACGAAAGCATGAAAGCGCTGTCCACTATGATTGCGCGAGTTTTGCAATCCGCAATTGGCACCGCCGTCGGACTAGCTAAACAAGACAACGCAGCTTCTTCCCAACCAAAAGCACCACCATTTTCCCACGAACCATTTCAACGTACCGAAGGAATGACCGTCGCCGATTACTTCGACAGGCTGGAATGGACACTTCCCAACGACGTTCAAAGAAGCTTTTGACATCGCTGTCACTATGGAAGCGACACATAACACAGCTAGAGAAGTATGAACTGTGTCTCCTGTACCGGAAGCAGAAGCAGAACAGCGTGGAACAGCACCCGCTAATTGGAATCATCAGTTTAAAAGCCCTCCGATAGATCGTTCACCGAATAGTGCATACCAGCGTACCACACAACGGACGAATTTCTGCAATGGCTGTGGAGAACGACATTTACGAAGCCAATGTAAATTTCGTAACGCCATATGTAACAACTGAAACCGGAAGGGTCATATCGCAAAGGTTGTCGATCACAACGAAAATCGTCATCAAATTCTCAGGTTAAATCACAGCTAATCTCTGACATCGACGCGGTTCAATCGCTACACAACATCCACAATTTTGTCCGTTACTAAGACAATGATAGACGTACATATCAATGGCTACCCCCTGAAGATGGAATTGGACACCGGAGCACCATGTGGCATAATCAGCGAAATGACGCTGCGGAAGGTCCTGCCGAATTTTTCGCTGCAATCATCTGATCGCCAATTCTCGGAGCTACACTGGTCATCGCATTAACTGCATCGGTCGCCTGGCCGTTCTAGTATCTGTTAGGGACACTACTAAGAACCTTTTTTAGTATGTAGGAGCTGGAAAATATGATTCTTTATTCGGGCGTGAATGCACGAAAATTTCGTGGAACAGATCAACTTCCATGAATTGTTCAGTGCAGCAACTACAGTGAACACACTTTCGAGCATTGAATCATCGCCAGAGCAAGCAGTGCAACTATCGCAACTTCTGAAAAATTTCGACAGCATCTTCCAGCATGTTCAGCATGTTCCAGGTATGCTCACAGGTCCATCAGCAAAGGGTACACCTAAAACCAGATGCCACTTCAGTTTTTGCGCGAACGCGTGATGTACCACTTGCTCTACGCGAACGCTATGCTGCGGAAATAGATAGAAAACTTGCGTCCGGATTCTATGAAAAAGTGGATTTTTCAGAGTGGGCATCTTCTACCCACATCGTGATCAAGAAAAATGAAGGTATTCGAATAACAGGAAATTATAAGCCAACTGTTAATCCCAAGATGGTCATCGACGAACACCCAATACCTCGGATCGAAGATATATTTAACAAGATGAAGGGAGCAGCGCTGTTTTGTCATCTATACGTAACAGACGCCTATGCACATCTTCCTATTGACGAAGAATTCCGACACGTTTTGACGTTGAACACATCAAAGCATGGACTGATCCGTCCCAAGAGAGCGGTATACGGAGCTGCTAACATACCAGCCATTGGGCAACGACGTATGGAAGTAATCCTTCAAGTAGAAATAAAAGTTTTCACGATTAAAAAGGCACGATTAAAAAGGGTGGTTCGGTGTGCTCGCACTGGGTGTATACGTGATCGGCGGCGTGCCTTTTTTTCAGTTTGAAACAAAATGGCCGACGCGGGAAAGTTTTCGTTTCCGAAACTGAACAATACAAACTATACGACTATTCGAGGACAACCAGTTCTACTTGGTAAAGAATGTGAATTCAGCCAAAGAGTTCTGGGAAAAGCTGCAGTGTGTACACGAGAAGACAACGGTAACATCGCGTGTGTCGTTTCTTAAAAAGTTGTGTTCCTTGAACCTTAGGGAGGGGGGCGATATGGGAAAACATCTCCAGCAAGTGGAAGAACTGTTTGACGGACTGTCGATCGCTGGTCAGGAAATGCAGGAATTGCTGCAGGTTGCAATGATTCTGGGGAGCTTGCCGGATTCATATGGAGGGCTAGTGGCGGCTTTGGAAAGCCGGCCGGATTCGGATTAGACGGTGGCATTGGTCAAATCCAAGTTACTCGACGAGTTCGAGCGACGAAACGAGCGATCGGGGAAAAACGAAAACGACGCGAAAGCGATGAAGAATGTGATTCCGCACAATGCTCTCGGAAACAAAATGGCGTGCTACAAATGTGGTAAGCCAGGGCACGTCAGGCGGAATTGTCGTACGAAATTAAAAAAACAAAAGGAGAGAGTGAAACAGAGTGCTAATCAAGCGGAATGTGGTGGCGTGTGTTTCATGGTTGGTTCGCGACAAGAAAATTCGACAAAGAAAAGCGAGAAAAGTTTCTTTGAAACATTTATGGAATGTATTGGTCCGAATGTATTTCTGGCTGGCTGATGGTAAAGTCGCTGAAGCGAAAGGAAAAGGACACGGTTTTGTGAATTGCGTGAACGGAAATGGAAAAATGGTGTGCGTTCAACTGGAGAATGTTTTGTACGTACCAGCGTTAACTAGTGGTTTGATTTCTGTTCATAAGCTTACATCGAAAGGATTTACAGCAGTTTCTCGGGATGATGGATGCGATGTTCGTGATGCTGACGACAATGTGGTAGTTACAGGAAAGCGATTTGGTAACTTGTATAAGCTCACGGTAGTTGAAACATCGCATAAAACGGAACACAAATCGCCGTCGATTTGGTCATCGAAATATAGACGTTATTTCGATTATTTTAAAGGAGAATCTAGCGAGTGGAGTGAATGTTCAGGAGTGTAATATTCATCAAACCTGTGAACCTTGCCTTCCTGTGAACCTGTGAAGTTATCGAGAATCCCATTCCCCAAGGTGTCAGAGAGGAAATCGACAAAAGTATTGGATTTAATCCACACTGATCTCTGTGGACCGATGCGAACAATTACGCCGGGTGGAAAACGATACATGAAGACTATGATTGACGATTTTAGCCGTTATATCGTCGTTTACTTGATCGAGAAAAAGTCTAAAAACCTGTTCGATCGGAAGCCTCGAATTATTCGATCGGATGGAGGAGAGTACGCGAACGACGAGCTGCGTAGGTTTTTCGCCGATCAAGGGATCAAAGTATATGGTTGTCCGGCCTATGTTCATATTCCGGATATCAAACGAGGTAAGTTTGAAAGCAAATCTCGTAAACTAACGTTTATTGGTTACTCGGAGGAACACAAAAGGATATCGGTTCGTGGACACAGCAACTGATTGGGTCACAGTCAGCCGTGACGGAAAGTTCCTGGAAATGGGTGACGGATTGTCTCAGGAAAAGACAAGGTGCATTGAATCATCTCAGGTGAAGATGAAATCATCAGTGCCACCCGGAAAGGAGTTACCAATTGGAAACGGATCATCTGATGGCGTAATAGAATGGGATTTTCCATCGAAAAATCGATTTGTTGTTGAAGAGAACGGGACTTGGAAGTTAGTTCATCTTCCAAAAGGTAAACGGGTCATCGGCAGTAAGTGGATGTTCAAAATAAAGCGGAACGAAGTGAATGAGATCGTCCGGTAAAAAGCGCGGATAGTGGCGCTGTTGAAATATCATCTTGTACCGCATCAACATCTATCAACCTTGGCGCTGTGACGAGTTGAACCAACCTGCCTAGCTGTCGCTTAATGTAGCCGCTCAAAATATCGTTCAGTTTCCAGTCTTTTGTTCTTTTGTTTCTTCTTGTACACTTGCCTTCTGAACTACGCTCTGTAAAGAACACCTTGAATTTTATTTGGAATATAATTGTACTTTGGAATTGCTAAATCGCCGTGTTTTTTGTTAGAGTATATCTAAAAACCCAACATTGAGGTCATCGACAAGGAAACATACATGGATGATATCCTTACGGGTGCAGATCAAGGTATGTAGATATAGAAGGTAGAGTTGTTTAGAGCAATTTGACATTTCTCGACCTGACATAACAATTCCGGGGTGATCGAGGGGAAGGGTATTGAGAAGAGTGAGAGCAGCATCGGAGGAGGCGCCGGTGGTGGTATCGCTTGCGATTTTTTGACGAAAAATGCAACCAAATATCGTGAATCTTCTGTGGGACAACTCTTAATATGCAAAGATGACCCATAAATTAGCGAAATTGCTCAAGGGACTGAGAATCGAGGCTGTTTGTTCATGTTGGTAGCCCCATACCATATGTTTTTGTAAACAAACTCTGACATAACTCGACTAAAATGTCGCCCTGTCAAATCGATAAAAATTCACCTTCTAAATACATACACCTTGGGTGCAGATACTCTTGGTTAAGCGTGTCAAATACAACGAGACGTAACGGAACTACTGGCAAAAGCATGCTTCAGCGCGCACAAGTGGTGCGCAAATCACCCCAACATCGTTATAGATGTTCCAGACGAGCTGTGTGGAAATTCCTTGAGGACTGGTTCTCGGTTTCGGTTCCTGACTTCGAACACTCAGAAAACATCACTAGACGGAAACTTCTGAGTCAACTGGCCAAGATCTACGACCCGCTTGGTTTCTTTGGGCCAGTAATCACGTATGCAAAGCTGATACTGCGAGAAGTTGGAGAACTGCAAATCGAGTGGGATGATCCAGTCCCAAGCGAAATCGAAGAAAGATGGATGAAATTACGATCCGAGATGACGGCTTTAGGAGAGATGCGAATTCCACGATGGATCTCCTGGAAGGATGTAGTGAAACTTGAACTACACGGGCACGCGGACGCATCTGTCCTAGCCTACGGTGGATGCTTGTATGAACATGGCTTCTTCGCAGACGAGGAGATCAAGGTAAGACTAATCTGTAGTAAATCACGAATCTTACCAAAGAAACAGAACTCGAAGCAGAAATCCATCACGACTCCACGAGCTGAACTCCTAGCTGCAATTCTGTTCTCTAGAATGGTTAATAAATTCCTGGTCGCCACAGAGCTAAAATTTGAATCTGTACACATCTGGAGCGATTCAAAGATTGCTCTGGCCTGGCTGAAGAAACAACCCCAGCAGTTGCAGTTCTATGTATCAAATCGAGTGGCTGAGATTCAAGAATTAACACAACCTTTCAGCTGGCATTACGTTGGCACACACGAAAACCCAGCCGATTGGATTTCACGTAGAGTCACACCAAGTAAATTGATGAAATCGGAGAAATGGTTGCTGTCTCAACATCAGAATCTTGCAACCGAACCTGGCGAAATCATAGTGACTGATTCTGAACTACCTGTACTAAGAGCTGCTGTAGTTTTGGCTGTGACTACCCCAGTCGAGCGTTTCCCGATATTTGACACATTGAGCGGTTTTACAACCATCGTTAGAAGCATGGCGTATTTAGTACGCCTGGCTAGATTCATCATGTCTCGCAAAGGGGAAGTGGTGAAGGGTGAAGGGTTCGATCAGCTACGCTTGTTATCGTTCGGCTAGTACAACGGGAAACTTTCCAGCCTGAGATCCTTGCATTAATGGACGGCGCCAACAGAAATCATCGGCTTAACGGACTGAAGGCGTTCTTGGATCCCAATGATGGTATTGTAAGAGTTGGTGGCCGTATCAAGCGAGCTTTCGTACCATACGACAGTCGACAATCAGATGTTACTACCGGCTAAGCACCCCATCTCAGAAGCCGTCATTAGACAGATGCACTTAGACAACCTGCACATTGGACAAAGAGGTTTGCTTGCGATTGTACGTCAACGGTACTGGCCACTGAATGCGAAAAGTACAATCCGCAAGATCATACGGAAGTGCATCGTTTGCTTCAAGATGAATCCGTTGAAAACAACGCAGGTGATGGTTAACCTCCCGTCGTATCGTGTCCAGCCAGCTCCGGTCTTCTAGAAAAACCGGTGTAGATTACGCTGGTCCATTTTGGATAAAATCGTCGGTCAGTCGCAAACCCCAGATCACGAAGGCCTGGGAAGGCCTGGGTGTGTTTATTCGTGTGTAAGGAGGGTGTGTTTATTCGTGTGTTTGCAGACTCGGGCCGTGCACTTAGAATTGGTTTCAGACCTGACGACAGATGCCTTCCTTGCAAGTTTGCGGCGATTTATCAACCAAATACGTTGCGAAGAAGATCGTCAACTACTGTGCCGACAAGGAAATCGAATGGTCCTTCATACCGCCACGAAGCCCACACTTTGGCGGTATTTGGGAGGCCGGCGTAAAGCAGGTTAAGCATCATCTGAAACGAATTGTTGGAGAACAAAGATTGTCCTATGAGGAGCTCTACACGACGTTGACGCAGATAGAAGCTGTACTAAATTCTCGACCTTTAGTACAGGCTTCGAACGACCCATCAGAATACACTGCGATTACACCAGCGCATTTCCTGATTGGACGTGAAAAATGCAAACTGTTCCAGAAGATGACTACACGACGCTGAAGGAGAATAGGCTTTCTCGATGGCAGTTGGTGCAAACGATGCTGCAACACTTCTGGAAAAGGTAGACCGCTGAATATTTACCGGAACTACAGAACAGATCCAAGTGGCTAAAGACGAAGGTCATTATGGGGTTATTAGACGAGGGATTTTTCATCAGTGATTTTCTGTCAAAATACGTTTGACAGATAAATGCCAGTCTGAAAAAATGAATTCGACATGCTCATTTCTTCATTCGACTGTGAACCTCTGACAAGTGAACAAGTGGCCCGCACGTTCTGAAGTGACAGTTCCTTAAATTCACAAAAAAGCAAAAAGCTATTGATTTAAAAGCAACCGCCTTGATTTTGGACAAACGAGCTAAGGACATACGGATAGGATAAGTAATTAAGGATGGGGGTGGTGGACCCTGGGGGAGGCTCCCCCGGGTCATATTATGAGATCCTCGGGGAGGATCATAGAGTGATGGGGAAGAGGAAAAGGAAGATGAGAGGGGAGAAAGTAGCATTGGAAGAAATGTGTGACAACGAGGAAATATTTATGGTGGTAGAGAGTATCACAGAGGGGAAAACGTTAGCAACATTTAACCCGTTTCTATTCCGAAAGTCAGTCGAGACTGCCATTAATGGCAAACCGGTACAAACGACGCTGCTGAGGGATGGCAAAATCCTCATGAAGATGAAGAACAGAAGCGACGCCAGAAAGCTGTCAAAACTTAACCTCAATCACCCGGGCGGCACGTTGAACGTAAAAGTATACGAGCACGAATCGCTTAACCTCACAAAGGGCATTGTTAGGTGTGATGCATGTTTGTTTCTAACCGAGGAAGAACTCCTGGATGGATTAAAGGACCAGAAAGTTACCAAGGTGGAAATTATGAAGAGGAAAAATGCTGTTGGTAAAATAGTAAATACAAGGTCGGCAATACTCACCTTCAACAGCACAGTGTTGCCCAGGAAGATCGATATCGGATACTTTACTGAAAGAGTGGAATTATACATTCCCAAACCCACTCTTTGTATGAATTGTATGCGCATTGGGCACACAAAAAAAGTCTGCTATAGAGAGAAAAAATGTGCGAAATGTAGCCAACCATTCCACGAAAAGTGTGAAAACCTAGCAAAGTGCGCAGAGTGTGGAGATGCTCATGGCACGCTTGACAAAGAATGCCCCATATATAAGGATGAGTGTGAAATCAAGAAAATACAGGTAGAAAAGAGAGTAACAATGCGCGAAGCAAGAGTCATCCGCAGGAACATTGCTCCTGTCATCCCTAGGAAGTATACCACCGTAGACTACGCCACATACACAGCCAATAAGAAAAACACCCAAACCGCACCTAATGATCACAACAACGAAGAAAACAAAGAAATTACAGCAAACAATAATGAAAATAATAATAAAATAACAGAAAATAATAATACAAAAACTAAAAATAGCACAGAAAGTACAGAAAAAAACAACACAGAAAAGGAAACAATTAATACACCACCCATGACGAAAACGATCATCATCAACACATCAGATGACGAAGATAACATCTCATCCACAAACATAGCCCCCTCGACCAACTCAGGAGTTATGAATAACATTAATAACACACAAAATAATGAAGAAAATATACCATTCAAAGCAATGACAAAAGAACAAAGAAAGGAGTATGCAGCCAAACGATTCAGAGAAATAGTATAAGATACACTCTACTATTAAAATGGCTGCACAAACCAACATCAAAGTAACACAAACAAACATACAAGGACTACTAAACAACATAGACGAGCTGAAGCACATCTTAAGCAACGAAAACATTGATGTGATCTGCCTGCAAGAAACTTGGCTAGTGGATCACACTGCAAGCAAAACAAGAATAAATAATTACAATCATTTTTACCAAAACAGAGAAGATGGCTATGGTGGTTGTAGCATCTTTGTACATAAAAAATATCGAGTAGAAAGCGTACAGGTACACCCTAAGAACGAACACATGCAATCTACTGGTATCAAACTAAAAGGGCTGAATATAATGGTAATCAGCACCTATGTGAAACCCACCACACCTAAACACATATTCGCCAAATATTTCAAGCTGCTACTTCGTACGGTCAACAACACAAAAGCCATAATAACGGGTGATTTCAACGCCCATCACACAGCGTGGGGCAACCACTTCTGTGACATGAGGGGAAGAATCACGCTGGAAGAAGTTAATAGCAGCGATTTGGTACTGGTGCATAGTAAGGAACATACCTTTATAAACCCTGATGTAAATAAAAAAAATACTGCCATTGACCTAACCATCGTTACACCTAATATGGTTCTAGATGTCGAACGTAAGGTCACAAACCAACACATTGGCAACAGCGGACACAGAATAATTCACATAGCCTTAAAAAAGCCTACCAAAGTACAAACAAGATCTGTGATAAATATGGTAAGAGTAGAACAACAAATCTGTGATATAAGTAGTACCGAAAATACCACCATAGATAGCCTTAAAAATACCCTCCAGAAAATCATGAAACAAAACACCAAATCCATTGAATACACACCAAAAAGCTGGTGGAGTAAAGAACTCCAAAGGGCTTGGGAAAAAAAGAACGAAGCTCGAAGAAATTTTAATCGCAACCGTAGTATAGAAAACTTGATTCAATCCAAAAAGGACCTAGCTAAATTCAAGTTCCTAAAAAAAGTGGAGAAGAAGAAAAACTTTGAAAAATGGTTAGATAAGGTCAACTCGGACAGCACTAGCAAAGAACTGTGGGACCTTGTGAACAAATGTCATGGAAAACCAATCAACAATAACGGCATTAATATAATAGCCGAAAGTACGGAAAATGCGAAAAAATTCCTAAAGTTAAACTTCAGCAGCCCGAAAAGGCCAAGATGGCAGTACGCTCCACAATTCATTTCAGACATCGAAATCTTGAATTTGGAGAAATGGAAAAAAATATTAGCCAATAAAAAAAACACAACACCTGGTACTGATGGTATATCATACAAAGCCCTGAAATTGCTGAATGATGAAGTGGTTCTGGTACTGATCAAAGAACTGAATAACATGTACCAAAATGGAAGGGTACCGAAAAAACTGAAAAAAATCAAGATAGTAGCAATTGGCAAAATTGGAAAAGACACAAACTGTGTAGAAAATTATAGGCCTATAGCACTTCTGTGTACATTGGTTAAAATAGTCAATTCAGCAGTCCTGCAAAATATAAAACAGCACCTGGAGCAATTTAATATCCTTCCGGAAACCACATTTGGCTTCCGAAGACATAGATCCACGATGACTGTTGTAAACCTCCTGGTTCATAAAATTCTTCACAACAATGCAAAAAGAAAATACACGGGAGTAGTCTTTATAGATGTTAAAAACGCTTACAACAGCGTACTCACCCAGGAACTTCTTGAAATTCTCAGACTTGACATGATATCTGAAGAGGATATTGCATGGGTTGCAAGTTTTCTGAATAACAGAAGCCTAGAAGTAACAGTGAGAAAAGAAACAATCAAACGGATTGTTAGTAACGGTCTTCCACAAGGTGATGTGCTTTCACCAACTCTCTTTAACATCTACACGAGCAGCTGCCATGAACTAAACAACAGTAAGATCAGATTATTGCAGTATGCGGATGACTTTGCAATTATTGAAACCGGAATAACACCAAAAGCAGTTGAAACAGCGTTGCAAAGAAGCATCACATGGCTAAAAGAGCGCCTCAGCCAGCTCAATCTAGAAATCAACAGTGCCAAATCAAAAGTAATGACCTTCCCTAACAGCAAGTTCAGTATCAGAGTAAATGTAGATGGCGAAGTGATAGAGCAAACGAAAGAACACAAATTCCTGGGCTTAACGATTGACGACAAATTAAAATTCAACAAGCATCTTGACAATCAAATCGCCAAAACAACAAACAGACTAAACCCGATTAAAACTATTTGCAACAATTCTAACCACGTCAACCCAGAAAAGGCCATGCAAGTACATCGAGCCATAGTACGAGGTACTATAGAATATGGGATAGGATTTAGCCTCAATGCAAACAAGAACAAACTTCGCAGGGATAACATCACATTAAATCAATCCTTAAGAAGAATAACCGGATGCACTAGATCAACGCCGCTCAACACGCTCCATGCCATAGCAGCAGAAAGACCTTTCCACATTCGAGCCAAATATCTCGTATGCAAACAAATAGCAAAAACAATAGCATATTCCGCACCTAACAAAGCCCTATTTTCCAAGCTAAATCATCGTCGAACCGTCAGACTATCAGAAATAGAAAAAAACTACCTAAACTTCAATGAAACTCTACAATCCATAGTCACATACCAATTCAATAATACTATCCAAAGTAGTAGTACCATAAAGATATCCACCTCAATACCCGGTTTAGAAAACTGCAAACAACGCTATAACCCCACAACAGCACGTCAGCTAAGTCTTGACTTGATTAACACCACAATTACCACCCCCACATCCATACAAGTCTACACAGATGGGAGTAAGATAGACGAAAACTGCGGTATAGGAATATACATCATCAGTGGCAGCCAAGTACTACTAAACCAATCCTATAGACTGAAAAATCCTATGTCCATATGCTCAACAGAACTGTACGCTATAAAACTTGCTCTAGACTTTGTGATCAAGGAACGATTAGATGGCCCAATTATTTTCACTGATAGTCGCGCGGCATGCCTCATTATCAAAGGAGCCTTGGAGGAATTTTACACGGACGATATAGTGTCGGAAATCTTGAACAATGGCATAAAAGTGAACCTCAGAATACAGTGGATCCCCAGCCACGTTGGTATTGAGGGAAACGAGGTAGCGGACAGGCTTGCTAAGGAAGGGATTACAAGCAACAACACCATAAACAATAAAATACCGCTCAAAGACGCGCTAACAATTTTCGAAAACAAGGCAAAGGAGGAAGCTAACACGTGGTATAAAGAAATAAGCCAGCACAAAGGCAAAACTTTTGCGGAGTATCAAACTCGAATGGAGAAAAGAATGTGGCATCACCGACTAAAACTACCAGCTCATGGCATAAAAATGATCAACAGATTAATATCGGGACACGATCACAGTAACTACTGGTTACACAAAATGAGGGTAGTGGACAACGGCCTATGCGGTACATGTAATGTGCCGGACACGGCCAAGCATAGGGTCTTCCATTGCGAAAGATATGCCTTAGAACGAAGAAAAACAACCCACATCAACGAAGTAGCGTTCAAAAAAACATGGAAAAGAAAAGACTCATTAGGATTGATTAAAATAATCAAATTCATAAAAGACAATAGGATAAAGTTCTGAATTACATAGCTACATGAAATATAAATCGAAATCACAATCGCTCAATCCTGTGATATAAATGCAAAGAACAGTCACGCACACAAGAACGTCATAAAGCAAAACACGAACCTTCCCACAACCGAGAGACGGAAAAACAGAACAGAACAATTGTAACAACCATAGAACATCAGGACATATGGCCTCAGCAGCCGGTCCATAAATCACTAGGGGTAGTGGTAATAAGCCTCAACCACGGAGTAACTAAGGAAAGCCTAAGTTTGGATTCCTATGTGGTACCGTGGTAATACCTCGACAAAAAGAAGAAGAAGATGCTCATTTCAGATTTCGATCGCGCTGGTTTTTTTCTGTCAAAGTGAGGATTGTTTACATTTTGGAAGCGTTGTTTTGCCTCGCAATTTTTATTGAATATTATTGTCCAGTTTAGTTCATGTGATTTAAAATGAATATTGAAGACGATGTTTTGCTAATGCTACGAGCGTTATTTGCTACACAAAGCGAAATAAAGCCGCGATCGAAATGGGTAAAAACCATGTATTTGAAAAGAAGTTCCCTATCGCATTTCAACATGATGGAAGAGCTGAGGCTGGAGCCGACGGATTGGCTAAATTACGCCAGAATGGATGAGGAATCATATATGTGGCTTTTGGAGAAGGTCACACCGCTGATCGTGAAGGAAGACACGATTATGAGATCAGCTGTGTCACCACATGAGCGGCTCAGTGCTACACTGAGATATATCATCAGCGGCAGCTCCAACCAGTGCCTCCGTTTTCAAACAGCAATTTCGCTTTTCGTTCGGCCCGCAATTCTTCGTAACCAGCGGAACATTACGCGGTGACCGAAGAGAATAGAACAAGCACGAAAACCACGACAGACTGTGTTGTTCTGTATATGTTCTTTGAAACATTTGAAAAATCATGCTTAGAAAGTGATGTTCGACCAGTTTGAACCGAAAAATCTCTAACCGAATGTTCGTCTGACCAAAGCGCTGTCGGTCACGAAAAAATATCCCTATCATAATGGCATCGTCAGTCGGTGCCCGGCATGGTACGATACGTGTTAATGATAAATATTTCATTCCATTTTAGAATAACGGACAATTCAAATGTTAAATAATTCGGATGATGGCAAAAAAATCTGTGCAGCATATTGTGTTATTACACGCACAGCGGGTTTTTTTTCTGTCAAACGCCCTATTTGACAGAAAATCACCAACCAAAAAATCCCTTGTGTAATAACCCCATTAGAGTTGGATCACTTGTGTTGCTAATCGATCAGAACGCTCCGCCGCTGCAATGGCCCCTTGGAAGAATCATTGCTACTCATCCGGGAGAAGACGGCGTGACACGCGTAGTTACAGTGAAGATGGCGAATGGAGCTGAATTCAAGCATGCTTTGACAGAACTGTGTTTGCTACCGTTAGATGAGGAGATTTGAAATAGTATTTCAACTTTTTTTTTCGTTTATTTATAGAGGCTTTGGGTCTTTGAGACTTCATTCGCCTCTTTCATAGTATTTCAACGCCGGGGAGGATGTTGTGCTACTTGGGTATCTTTGCTGCAGGGGCACATTCAGATTTGCTGATTGGGAACGATATATGAATACACACACGTTGATGGCAGTCTGTCAACTAACCCAAAGGAAACTACACGTTTTTTTATGGCTCCCGACCTTTACGGGAGACGACATCACTAACCGAAAGAAATAAGGCACTATACAGTCCACTCAACGCATAACAGATGGTATAGTTATAGTTTTCCAAAAACAGCGATGATCGAGCTATTTTAGCTCAAGCATTACGGTTCTTAAGTGTCTCAACTTAACTTAAGTGACAAGGGGGTGCGTCAAGCAGTACGCTTGGGAAATGACAAGGAAGTGGCACCGTTTTAAAGTTTTTCCTTCTATTGTACTGTACATCGGAGTTGTATCGAAAATATAAAAACTAAAACTACACTTCACTGCGTCTGCTACTCAACCGGAATCGTGGTTACAGGGTGCAATTTATAAGCGTCTTGTTTTTGAAGAAGGATAGTAGCACCGAAACCAGAGGAGCTTGCGTCGCAATGAAGTTCGGTCTCCCGTTTTGGGTCAAAAATAGCAAGAATAGGGGAATTGATAAACTTATCGCGTAGGGTTTCAAAGGCTTGAACGCAAGTGGTATCGAATGCGAAAACTGCGTATTTCTGAAGGAGTTTTGTCATAGTTTTAGCTATACAAAAGAAGGAAGGAACGAATCGACGGAAATAGGAATATAGACCTAAGCACCTTTTGAGTTGTTTTACATTGGTGGCGTAGGGTAATTAGAAAGGGCTTTAATATGCCGAACACAGGGCTAAATTCCCGAAAAAATGGCTTTATAGCCCAAATATTCGATTGCTTCGTGAACAAATTTACATTTGTCAAGGCGAAGTTCAAGATTGTTTGGCTTAATCTTTTCCAAAACCTGTTGAAGCGTTTCAAATTGCGAATCGAGGTCAACGGAGGCGATACAGATATCGTCGAGGTACACCACTACTTTACCATAATCAATAAATTCCCTCAAAATGGAGTTAATAAACCGTTGGAATTCGGAAGGTGCGTTGCGCAATCCGAAAGGCATTTTTAAATACTCAAATTGTCCATCTGGGGTTACAAAATAAGTAAGGGGAATGGAATCTTTACTCATAGGAATGAAATGAAATGGTGAAATCCGCAGTTTAGGTCAAGTAAACTGAAGTATTTCTTTCCACAGAGATGTTCCAAGCAAGTTTCTATAAGGGGCAGGGGGTAGTTATCTCGAACAGTGATCTTGTTAAGGGGTCCATAATCCACACACACATACGGACCTCGCCACTCTTCTTTCTTACAAGAACAAGCGCGGAAGCATAGGGAGAGTTACTGGGTCGAATAACCTTTTCAGCTAATAGCTTGTTAACTATTTCTTTTACTTTTTGTCCGTAAGTTAATCTACGAGGTTTTGTGAATATGGGTGTATCGTGAGTTACGTTGATTTTCATTGACGGGTTAGGAGGTGTTACATTTGAAATAATGGATTTAACATTTGAAAGCTGTTCCGCAGAAAGCGTTTTCCCTGTATCTTATTGTTAGGGACTTCATCGATATCGAGTGTTCAAATACTTCTAATAGCATCTTCTAGCTTTTCTTTGGGCAAGCAAGTTGCGCTAACATGTTTAGAATTCTTCAATGGTTGCTGATCAGCATGAGAAAATAAAAGGGGTAAATATGTAAGTGATATGTTAAATGAAGTTAATAAATCACGTCCAATGACGATTGGCCACACGAGGCCGGGTATTGCAAGAAAAACATGTTGAATAGCGTAAATCCTAAACTTGATAATACATCGGATTGTCCCTCGCGAATGAAGCGGTCCTCTTGTCAGGGTGCAATAATCAGAAAAAAACGATGGGTTTCAAAAGGTCAGCTGGTACTATCGCGTCGCTGACAAAACTTACAGGACTGCCTGTGTCTAAAAGGGAACGGACGCGGGTGAGGTTGGCCCGCTTTTTGGAAGGATGTAGGAATGTCAAACTCACCTCCTGACTTGAATCAAGATTGCCTGCATCGGTGTTGGCGTTGAACAGTTGAACATCATTATGAAGAACAGCATTAGCAGCACGATCGGGGCAGTCTCGGTATAGATGTCCGGTCTTGAAGCAGCGGAAGCATCCTCCCGGCGGCCGCTTCGATTGTCGACACTCGCTCTGCCGATGTCCGAAACAAGAACAATTGAAACATCGGGCAGATTCCGGCGGGGCATCAGTCTTGCCGGAATGAGAACCAGGGATGGCTCGGACTTCGGCGAGAAGAGGCTGATTGGCCCGGAGGCGGCGACTGACTTCGAAACATTTCAATCGCTCGCGCAGTTCATCCATCGTGCAGGCCATGTAACGTCCCAGGTAATAAAATCATCATCCTTTCTCGCTTTGGTAGGTTTACTTGATACTTAGGTAGAGCGAGAAAGCAATACGATATTGTTACCTGGGGTAAGCCCGCGGTGAGCGAAGGGTTTCCCAAACCATCAAGTATAATGGCGATTAGTAGATTAGATGATAGCACTCTTCAGCTCGTCATATGTGGTGATCCGGAACGTTCTTGCGACCACAGCAACTGTGCCGGTTAGGAGCCGAAGGGTTGGAAGAAATTTGTCGGCATCCCGTACTTGGTGAAGCATGAAAATGTGCTCCAGCTCGTTGAACCAACGTACGACGTCAAGATTCTTTACCAAATCCAGTGGTTCGATGAACGAAGCAAAATCCTTTATTCCGGGGGAAACCGGCGGTAGCGATTCCAGCTGGTGAATTTTTCGGCCAAGCTCAACAAGTTGAAGCTGCCGACGCGACTTATTGATTTGGGCATCCATTTTATCCAGACAGCCGGGAGGTTCGTCGATGTTCGCGACAGAACGTGAGGCGGAAGCACGGCCAGCGTCTGGCGCATCACGGCGACAATATGGACGGCTCTCCTCTTCACCAACCGAGGTAATAGTAACATCGGCGTTGCTTTCCAGCGAAACGACGGAAGCACAAGCAACATCGTTGGCTGGATACAAAATGGCAGTACTGCCGTTGTCACGATGTTGGCACAAAATGGAGGTCTCACGACGCACTTCACGAGCGAGTCATGGGGTGGTGGTGGTGGTCGACGCCATTCCGGGAATAGAATTTGGCACTGCCACAGAGGCGTGCAATTGCCGAATCTGGGAGATGGTCACCGTATCGGACACGTTGATACCGGCCTCGACCAACGCACGAAGGAGCTCTTCCTTTCCTAGCATCACGGCAGCAGCACCGGGCGAGCACACACACACGGTTTGTTCGAATGGATTTTGTTGGCGATTTTGCGGATAATCCCACTTCTGAGGGGTAATAACTGGATGGCGGACGGTTATCACAACGGATTTCCATCCACGGAAGGCTTTCGGAAGGTTTTCGGAAGGAATTATGGTGTATTTTTAGGAGAACGAAGGTTTCTGTTCGGGCCGAAATGGAAGAAAACGCGCGTAAATATGGCTCACTGACAGTTCGCCTTGCCCAGGTCGCACCTTGAGCTAGTCGGCGGTTGTCAGTTTAGTTGTCATTCGGTTGACAAAGGCCTATTCGTATGTACACAGTGGGTAACATTCATCAGGACGTTTAATTTAAATTTCCGAATAAAACCGCTGCATTTTTTGTGAAATCGTTATTTTCGGCATAACAAACATGCAGAAATGTGAATAAAGTAGTTTTGTAGAATAAATCTACTTCGGTGTTTTTAAGAAACGACCGAAACTATCGTTTAGAGCTTTCACTGTAAGCAGCACACCTCGCTTCTATACATCTTGGTAAAGCTCTCCACATACGGTAACTGTCAAATGCCAGCGATCGTTCCTTTTCCCATTCTGAATGCGGCCCGTCGGCTAACAACCCAGTTCATACGTGATTTGGGTTGATTTGTGTACGGATGCAACGGAGTTATACCGCGGCTCAGAGTGAGGAAGGCATCAACGAGCATGAAGATTTCGGTTTGATTCTATTGGATTGTGTCACGTTAAAGTCATTTGCAAGTGGATTGGTTCCGATCAGTTCTATTGAGTGATCGTGATCGGATAGTTTGTTGTGTTGTTCGATTCGCTGCGAAAGAGTTGAATGACCAGGATGATGAAGTTGTATATGTTTCTATCTATTCTGTTATCTTCATTCGGTAAGTGCAGCAGGCACGACGTTGCCAAGCAACAGCAGTACGGTTATGTGATAGTTGCAGCGAAAGCTAGCTGATAAGATAACCTTACGCCTTGAACTTGAAACATGAATAGACCCAGTGACGAAAGAGAAGACACCAAAGAATTACGATGAAGACAGGGAACAAACGGAGAAGAAACAATTGCTGCCCATCGATGTGATGAACACATATCGGAATCCGACAACTAGCATAAACTGCATCAAATTAGGAGCAATTGAGAACTTCCATAGAAACATTCGGGAAGTAAAGCGAGAAACATCTGAAGTTTATAGGGTTGAGTAGAAAGCAAAACGGGATTTCGGGAAGATTTCATCAAAGGGAACATGCTCGGAAAACGGAAATGTAGGAAGAACCAACTCATCATGACGTGTCTCGTGATCAGCTGATAGCACTAGTCTTGTCATGTTTTGCTGGTTAATGTTGTGTAAACAAATCAGATTGCCGTATTTTTAATCTGGTTTTCAAATCTCACTCATTGCAGACTTCGGATACGTGGCCCCAGGTAAGTACGGCATGCTACGATTTACATCATGGAAGTGTGCACGCAATTGTTTCGAGCAGTGGCCTTTTCGGCAATAGGCGGCTATGCTAGGCGTAATATATTTAAAATGTATTTTAAACTTCTTTTTTAGCTTTCGGTGATGCCTTTCACGTTGGTACCGAGGAGAGGTTTGATTTTTCCAACACAGTTTTGGTAGGAAATGCAAAAAATGCCTCTGTTTCCTTTGGGTACCGAATTCAGGCCGTCATTATCGTAGGATCGGTATGGGGAGACGAAGAGACTAAACTTTTGAAAATTCAGGTATATTATCTCCTATCATATTTCCGCATCGGTTAATACTACATGGCCAACCGATAATTATTTCCGTTGCAGATTCAAAATCCTACCCTCGTGAGTGTTCCCGATGGAAACGTTGGAACGACAGGTGGAATGGAATCTCCGTTCTATGCGTGGTGGAACTTGGGCCGAATTAGAGAGATCTATTTTGCACCATCAGATACGGTGCCGGCAAGAAATATGAAGAAGGGCATCGCTGCACTATTCCAATATCAGCTGTTAGATGGAACGTACACTGAGGAAGATCCATCTGGCAGGTGTGAAGCAAAGTACATATCGCACTCCTCCACACGGTACCACAAGTCCAAGGGAAACTGTCAATATGATGAAAAACGGCTAGAAAGGACCGAATATGCTTTGCGCAGTAGTCTGAAGACTTCTCGGAATACGGACTTTACCGTATCTACTGAGGGCGCATTACAAAAAGTGAGGAGCCAAGACTATGTGAAATATTTGCTTAACGCACACGATCAATTGGGAGCCTACTACGAATCAATCATGGTGCTGAACGTGCATGGAAGCGCCCAGAAAGCAACAACAGCGGAAGGATCAAGCATTGAGACGATTGTTAAACAGCTGGCCTTGGAAGGAGAAACGCTGTTGACGCAAGAGTTCGAAACACCGTGCAAAGATAGCCATTGCGAGAGCATTATCAGTCTATTTAAACGGTACAAAGCATCTCTTGCTAATGAAAATGTCGGTAAACAAGCATCTGCTACTGCACTGGTTGATATGGTTGAGGTTGCGCGCCATGCCAAGAAAGAGGATTTGCTGCGTCTGCTCAAGGCAAAGTCATCGAACGAAATTAAAGGGCAACTGCTAGATCTTCTTGCTGCGGTACAAACGGTAGACTCGCACGAAGCGGCAAAAACAGAATTTTGGATGGTTCTGATGACGATAAGATGTTTCTGGGCGAACGCTACCTGCAAGCACTGGCCGTTGGCACAAGGCCGCGGAAGCAAATCATTGAAGATCTTTTGCAACTGGCCCAGAACGAGCATAGGAATGTGAAATTTTTCGACAGTCTCATCCAGAGTTTGGCAGCCGTAACGCGCCGATATGCTCAGCTGCAAGGAAATTCGTATGAAACCGGTATTGTAAAAAAAGTGACCGCATTATTGCAAGAAAGGCTGAAGGAATGTGCAAACGATTTTTGTAAGCTGAAGTATATACGTGGACTACAAAACCTCAGATGTCCCGGAACGGTTGATGATCTGTTGGAGCTCGCACAGGGCTCATCTAAGGCGGTTGGTGTAGCAGCAATGAAAGCTTTGCGATCGTTCTCTGTCTACCTGTGGAATGACGAGTTCAGAGCTAGGTTTGAGGATATTTTCTTCCAGGTGTCCAAACGGTACGATTCCAGCGCACGAACATTGGCGCTAGACATTTTGTTGGATTTGAAACCCGATCGCGAAGAACTGACGCACTTAATGCAGTTTTTGAAATCCAGTGACAAGGCGTATGAAGTGAAGCAATATTTGCTACAAAAGCTTCGGATGATCGCAGACCAATGTTCCGAATTTGGCACGATGCTGAAGAGCATTATCGAAAGTGATCCAGTGCTGAATAACTACCACGTGCTCGTTCCCAGAGGGCTGTCCACAGCGTTGAGTCGTAAATTTTCGACGGCTCCCTCTTTTAACGCGTCTCTCACGAGTTTGCAAGAGATGAGCGGTGGTGTTTTGAAGCGGGGCATCGTTGATTTAACGCTAGACGTAGATGATGAAAAAACGAGCCTACTTACCCTTGGACTGTATGCCGGTGGTATGTCATCGTTCGTTAGCACTAACGATGCCGATGCAAACGAAAATCCCGACGAAGAGGAAGACACGACGGCGGGAATGGAGCTATCGGTACAGGGTATAGCAATGAGGCCGTTGGAATTTTTCAACGGTAAGGGTGAATTGATGGGACACGTTTGGAGCGGAACAGCATCCGAGCCTACACCGGCTTACCAAGGAATCACGTTGTTGCAGGACAACGGAAGAACGATTTCCATCTCATAACGGTGTAACGTTAGCGCTCAGCGCTACCGGCGCTGTATCGATCGATCTCAACGGACAGGTTACTATGAGCCTTTGGGGTCGTAATGCACAGTCCAAAGTGGAGCAAAAGTGAGTGAGAAAGGAGCTGTGCGTGTGTTTTTTTTTAATAGAATAAGCAAAATCTTTTTTTAATATTTCCAGCTGTGGCATAAGCATGACCGGCCGGCTATCATTCGATACGTCCTTCTCGGCAGTGGATGTTCGGTTCAGCGTGGAACACGAGCCCCAACTGCATTTGACGTCGGCTCTAGACTTTTCTGGAGATCCAGCTCTGTGCATGCAGCTAGTACAACCGAAGAGTTCGCTCAAACAACGTTTTGTGCGAACGATCAAATTAGTGGGAACAGAGCACCGGGCGTCACGCAAAACCACCAAAACTGTAAATTTGAACGGATTAACGCATGTGCTCAATAGGAAAAACAATGAAATGTGCAATCTTATATCAAAAAGCTGATATAACTCTGGCCATCAATGATCCATGACGTATTGGAATGGTAGAAAGAGAATCTTTCCTTTACAAAAACACCTCAGAATGTTCAAACTAGTACAACTCGAAAGACCAGTAACTAATGAAAATCATTCCAATATCTTTTTTTTCATAAATCTGACAATAATAAGCTATTGTGAAAGATTTATTATAGTTTTTGTGCAATTATAATTATAAATAAACCAACTATGTAACTGAAATAAGAACGAGATAGCATTTCTTTGAGTCTTAAAGCATTATTTGCGTATTATTTATCGTAAAATATGATGAACGGTAGCTTAGATGGAAATAAACAACCTGAATGGAACTTGTTTGACACCTGAACGCTGCTTAACAGTAGCGATAGCATTCTAAGCAGACTCCACTATCCGGCAATGATGTTTATAGTAAACAGTACTGGCTTTTACTCCGCAAATACTTAGCAAATAGCATGTACAATATAAGCTGTTGTGGCCGAGTGGTATTTTAGTAACGTCTATATGAATAAATGAAATTAAAAACGATTCGTTCAAACTGAAGATATACAATGAATTGCCCAGTACCCGAACCACTGTGCGTACTGTCAACAATCCCGTTTGACACACATGCTTGACAGCACCCGAATGCAGCTGTGTGCGTGCAAGCATTAAAAAGCGAAAGAAAAAACGTCCGAGTGCGCAAGATTTATGTACAAACTTCTTCGTTTTCATCCTAAACTATGGTCAGTCTCGGTGCGTTTTCAGTGGCTCGCAATAGGCAAATGTACGATCAACTTATTCTCAACCGTACCCGTCGAATACAGAAAGCGAATTGTGAATGGTTCCGCCACACACCAGGGCCGTGTTTTCCGTGTATCACAAAGAATACCGTCGCTATCGTAATTGCAGAATTCTAACCAAACCAAACCACCCAGTTGTTGAACCACCTTCAACCAGCAAGGAAGCAGAATTCCTGAGCTAAGGTGAACAATTTGTTGTGATTTACTTTCTTGGGCATTTCGGCTGATTCGTGTCCGTAATGTGGTGTTTTTTTGGTCGAAAGGTGAAACAAGCGTGCTACAGAAAAGTGAAAAAATCTACCACCGTCCACGAAATGACCGTTCGAAAAGATTTCGTAAACATCGATACCGAAAGCGAAGAAAAATGAAAACTGCTGAAGTGAAAATCTTTCCCTCGAAGTGCAGCGCCATAGGTTTTAGCTGTCAGGGATTTTGTTGATCCCGGTTGGCATAGAAATTGGTCGCTTTGTGATCGCAGAATTTGTCGTTCGTTTCATTTTACTTGATGGATAGCGGGAAGTGGGCGTACTAGTGAGTGCAGTTGTTTTTTTTTATGCTAATCTCTTTTGCCAGTGCCTCCACTGCACTATCACTGGTCCCCGGTCTGGTGATGAAGTTGTGCAATGCGTGTTTATCATTAATTGTTTTGTTTGTGTTACTAGTGGTGGAGATGCTTTGTTGAAGTGCTGCTATAGCATTGACGATAAAGACAAGCCGTGTTTTTCTTTTCAGCTACCAGAAAATACGATAGGCAAAATTTCATCCGAGTGTTGCTCATCTGCCGAGAAAGTGCGATACGAAACGGTGTACTGCAGCAGTAGACGAAAGAGTGTGTGAGTGTTTACAGCAGTGTAGCATCATAACAACCAGTGAAGAGTTGACCAAATTTGGTGCGACAACGGGCCAACATCCGACAAATCAAAGCAAGTGCCCTGCCACAGGCGACGTTGGTGTAAAAGCGTTAACTACACCTGACAAACGGCATATGGAAAGTAGGTGCTCTGTTTACTGATTGCGGTAATTTGTTGTGCGCAAATTGCTACAGCAATTCATTAATTAGCCTCCGGTAAACTGTTGTCCAAGAACATCCCACCCCGTCTCCTCCTGCATGAAGGCGATTGCCGTTCCCGGTGGAGAAACAACGAATCAAACGCGCCAGCAATCGAACGAAACGGCAGGACGTTAGTACCCGGTACGCTCCTCTATTATCTAGCTGGGATTTGAACGCAGAACAAACTGTCCCTATCCTATTCCTACATTGAACCGGGTGTTGCTGGACACAGCGGAAGGAAGTTTTTTGTTCCAGTTAAGTGTGAAAGGTAAGGACTACACGAGCATTCATCGGATTTTCCCTTTTAGGTTAAAGATTCCAAAGATTTTTATCGGAAGTATTACTGTGCAAGTTCTACGTTGTTAACTAAACTGAAAGACTGTACAGAGCAGTTTTTTGTTCGATACTTTTGCGATTAATTTCGATTGATTTCGTTAAGTTAATTGAAACGATGTGTTACGAAGAATAAGTTACGAATTTATCCATTCCTTAATATGTTCTTCGTGGCTGATTCTACGTCAGAGCAGGCTAATAAGACGAAGATCATTTGCGAAATTGCGTCCATAGCGTGTGCGTGCGAAGCGATGGGAAGTTTCGGCTTTTAGAAAAGAGGCATGATGGGTGTCCCACGGTGCTCAGCAAGTAAAATCGATACACACCGCGGCGGTAGGGTAACATTAGTTGTATCATGATCCGGTTTCTTCGTGTGGCATGATGTTGCTGGCCACGATGGCGTCACCATTGTCGTCAGTCAGTGGCACGGGTCTGCACGCAGCCGCCACTGGACAGAAGTGGAAAACCTGCGTGTTACCAATTCTTGGCTGTGTGCTTTTATCGATTAGTCGTGTCGCACTCACCACCAGGCAAGAGCGAAAAATGCCTAGAGAACGGTAGCGTTTTTGTATTGACTTATCTTTTTTCTCATGCTATATATCCTACGGGGGATCATTGACCGTTTGTTAGAGCGTTTGTGTGCCTTTTTTCAGCATTAAGCAACTTGTACCGGGCATTAAGTCAGCATACAAGAAATGCGCATTTTGTTTGATTTGACATGATTTAATGATACATGTACAATAAGAATTTACTCTCCCTATTTGCTGTTCAAAATCTGCAGCTATAACGGGAACTGTGTAGAAAATAATACCATAATTGAAGAGTATTTTACGAGCTTTATGTTATCAGCTTATTCCAGTGTACCATATGCCTCAGCAATGATTAAAAATATGTTGAAATTACACCTAACATCATATCATTGTAGAACTGTGATTAATTAATATGCACTACAATGTAAATGCAGCTATTCGAAGTTTGAACTAGAAACTTGTTGACAGTGGTGCTATTTCCCTTTGAGCTCTGAGCTAACACCGCGAGTTTCTGTTATCTTGATTACACTTAAGCATTGAATGCTTCATGTGTTTATAGCCATTTTTTGCTTAGATAGTTTGAAACAAAGGTTGACTCTAGTTCCTTATTTGTATCAAAGTGATACAATTAAAATAATTTCTGATGATATTGTTGTAACCAGTGAACGAACCTAGGTGGAACAATCAATTATTGTGATTTTCAATTGTCAAAGTACTGAACTTGAAAAGGATCGAATATAAATGCCAAATCTAGCAAAAGCTCACAATACGACCAATTTACTGATTGTTCAATGTGGCTTAATCAAATTAAGTTTTTCACATATCTGATTTTTCCAATATTTGGGTAGACGGGCCTTTGTCTTATCAAACTATCAACACTTTTTGCGCATAATTCAATGCTATTACGGAAAAGATCCGGCCTTTGATACTTCTTTTAGGGTATGATGTATCGTTAGCCTGAAAAGAGGGGGAGAATCCTTAACACAGGAAAGTCTGGTTTCGAATCTGAGTAACATTTAGCAAACCATCAAAAGACAGTGATCAAACGGAAACACGAGAAATTCATTATTATATTTTATTTTTTGATTAACTAAAATTGCTGTCAATACGGCGTGAAGCCGTCTAACTAGAAATATAAATAAATAAATAACTAAAATCAACCGAGCATACCTGGGATATGGCAAATGACTAGGAGGAAATGCCTAGTTAATTTTCTTTCATTGTTTGTTTTTCGTGAATTTAATTCACAGTCACCACATGCGGTGGTGACAATACGGCATCAGTCCGTAATAATTAATTAGTAAATAAAATAAATAAAATAAATAACTAAAATTGCTTAGCTCAGGAATCTTTTAACGTTTCGAACTAACTACAAATAGTAAGATTTAAATTCTAGAAACTCTGTCTCTTTGTAACAACAAAGCCTTATCTTCTCATCTGATGTGCACCGCACCAGAAAGAATGACGCATTATCGTTCAACGCTTTTTAAAGAATGTGTTTGATTCTGCAGAGGTTGCACCGACTCGATTAATGCATCACCGTATATTGGCATATTACTTGCATATAATGCATACTACTTACATAAAATGATCAGCTATGTTATGAATACCTCACCTCACCGAAACTACAGTTCGGATTTCAGTATAAATCAACTTTATTTGTTGTATGCTGAAATTGGTAGCTAATCCAGACTACACAAAGCCCGACCAAAAGTACAGCCGTGTTGATTGAACGGCATTTGAAGGCAGACTAGTTAGAAAATGTCGATTGGTTTACAATCGTGTCGCAGGTGGTTAAGGTTGCTTCCCTCTAAATGGTATCCGTTAGCAATGACAACTATCATTAGCCTGGATTTTTCTATTCGCACGGCATACTGATAATCTCGTACGTACGTAGCGCCACTACTTATGTCTGAAATGGTAGCAGCTCAAATATGATGTTCGGCGCTCGGAACGACGGATCGACGGTCCTTTTGCAGCTGGCGTGCAGTGGTGTTATATTGATTTGTGATTGATTTTTTATTACCAAATCAAAGATGGAATCGGCTAGGGGCCGGCAGCACAAGAAGGATGTGTGCTAGCGAACGATGGATTGATTTTTCGATTCGAACCGATCTGTGTTCGGTGTTGGAGACCAGGTGAAGTAATTCATGAGTTCAACAGTTGCACGTATCGTGTTGTACACGAGAAGATTGAAGGTTCGTGGATATCGCCGGTAGAATGACAGAAATGTTAGCAATTATAATGATAGCACCATTTTAGGTACAGCGCTCCGATTGCTTGTGTCCATCATCCAACTGTCTATGCAGCCGTGGCAGCAGTGACGTTTGCTTGATTGAAAAATGACTCATAAAGGTGTCGTCAGCACTTTCACACTGGTATTGGGATTTCCATTCCATTTACAATGCGATGTATCGCAGTCTTACTGACCTATGTATGGTGGTTCTGGTTTCGGAAGATGTGATTTTATTATTGTGATAACAAGCTGTTATAGTTTGACAGTCAGTAGTTGTTAAGGTGTACAATTGAAATGTGATATCGATGATTTATCGTGTATGATCATCTAATTGTATTTGAAGACTATAACGCGCTAACTAAATTCGTATTATTTCTATTGACAGGTTTCATCATGCTCTTCGAAGATCTCACATAAACACTATTCAAGAATTTCGCAACGAGATGCATGCATTTCGCATTCGGCCAGGGGTACTAGTGTCCCCATAAAGAACTACGACTTAGTCAGCACATTTACAACCGGCAATCGTCGATCTGTGTTAAGTATAATTGTGTGAAAGTGAAGAAGGTGTGATTTAACAAAAAACTGTAATTGTGTAAACTGCGCAAGCAGCTGGAGCATCGAAGTCTAGTCAGACCAAAATCGTTCGGGAACCAATGCAAAATAATCCAAAGGTTTATTATATCTTTGGGAAATAATCAACAGGCACTACCCAACAGTCGTCACTAAGCCTGATTTTGTTGCTTAACATAATCCTAGCAAGCGTCGTAAAGTGTACGCTGTTTCATCATCCTCAGAAAAAAACCAAACAAATCTAGCCGTTTTGCCATAGACCTGCTTTTTTTTTCAACTAAGCAGTTCCGCCAACTTTTGCCGCATAAGAATCTGATCCTGTGTGTCGAAAAGTGGTCTGCTGTGGGGTATTGGTGCGCGCCAACAAAATCGAACGTCGTTATCGTGCGAGAAGTGTGAACGCGTAGAGCCTTCTTGCTTTATTATCATTGAGCTTCAACAACAACGGGCCCGATACTGTATAGATAGACGACAGATAGGCAGATTGCCAGCTAGAAAAGCGAACCCGTGCTACGCATACTGGACGTCGCGTACGTGAGTCTACTACGAGGTTTGGAACTGGAATCGCGGTAGCTGTTATGAAGTGTGTCCATGCTGTTTATGAAACAAGTGTCGTTCTGTGCAGAAGAGATATGTTCAGTGTCGCATAGTGGTGACCGGTGTGAAACGTAAAACGTTTGTGCTGTTTGTGCGGGACATTGATTGTGGAAACAATATCCAGAGTTTGTGTAACGTCAGCTGGCAAGCACCGTTGCAGAAGTGACCTACGATTAACCCTTCATCATGCCAGTGAATGCTATCGGAAACGAACAGCTGAGTGGAATAGAGGAAGAATCTGACATCTACGAAGCATTTGCACCGCACGTCGATACGACAAACATTTCGGTGCTTACCGATACACCTCCTGGTAAGTAAATTTCAAGCTACACATATGAATGAATTTAGGCACACTTCCGACGAAATAATCGTGTGAAACTGCTAGAATTACCTAGGGAGTCATGCATTGTTAATCGTTCTTGTTCCAACGTACCTCCGGAACAGAATCTTAATCATAAAGCAGTCGGCAGTTCAAAAGCCGTTTTCAAATTCACACAATGATGTGAGTGAAATTGAATTTTAAATTGTTTAAATGCCTCTCGTGTCTTTGTTTCCTAAACCCCTTTCAAGATTTAAAATCAACACAATGTCGTTAGATATTTCCTCAAAGAATTGAACAAAGCTCAGAGTTTAAATTAATTCCCCAGTTTAAACCAACTCCCTTCAGTAACGAGGATTTCAAGCAAGAGTTTGCCGAATTTGGCAGCAGCTCAAAAATGTAAAAACTGCCAATAATTTGTCCCAACTATTCTGGATGACAGATCTACCGCACTGTTTCGATTGAAAGATTGCAGTTTATTTTAATAAAGAAGGCAACTCGTTCGATTGGTTCATTCGATAGTTTCGAAGCGTTTGCTGTTGCATCCGCATTCGAATTCCGCCTGCAATGGAGCTTAGGAAAGTTTTAAATCGTGATACACGGCGTTTCTAACAGATGGCTCTGGACAAAAGCGGAGAAGATCGTTGATGATGCATTAACAGGAATTGCTTTGCGTGCCGTGCCAGCAAAGGAATGTGTCATGTTACTGCTAAACAACCCTCAACCTAGCATTTTGCTGATCGTAGTTTTATGTTTTGAAATCGCCTAGTTCAGGTTTGTGATAAGAAATAGTGCTTGCTATGATATTGATGTCTGCAAGAATGCAAAAAGCATGAAAATGAAAAGAATTCTTGTCCTTTTAATGACATTCATTGATAAAGTTTTTGTACAAATCACAGTAATAGTAAACCGCCAAGAGTCGTCGTAGCGGTTTGTTAGATAATGAATCCGAGAATGCGAGTGGGAATGAGACAGAGAGTTTTTTTTCTTGACGAGTTGGTTAAGCGAGATCTATTGGGTGTGTTGTTGATGGTATCAGCTGATTATAGCCACGTGACTGGCACACATGCTCGTGTAGGCGTGGGCAGATAGTATTGGTGAGCGGCACGTACGCGTGAAGCTATATGTGACTTGCGTGAATTATAGCGATGTTGAGCGTAGCCGATGGCTTGTGGTAGTGCGTTGATACTCACATACGCACACTGTTAAAGGCACGGGCACCGGGCAGTAGACAGCAATATGGAGAGAAGTGTTGCAGAGCACCAGATGCTTGAAAGCCGGTAAACATATAACGCGACTCAGACGACCGACGAGAGAAATGTACCCGTAGACGAAAGTCAAAGGTCTGGGTGAGTGTGATAAGGGTGTGAGCGGTACGTAGAAATGGGTACGATACTCAATAAGATTAGTAAAAAAAAACAACAACACAAACAAAGAACGAAGAGACTGTCATTGCGAACTTCCCTGGGGGGCGTAGACGTTGCAAATGCGTACGGTAAATTTACGATGATGGAAAAGTAGTTATTAGTATCGGAATAAAACCGTGACCGAAGCATCTGCGTGCCAAGGGTCGTCGTTTTGGGTATGATTGGCTTTATCCCATTAAAGGAAAGGAATGTAAACAGTTTGTTTCCTTCTTAAAATCCTGAACGAATCAAGGGCGCATATTTGTTGGCTGAGCTGGGAATGCACGAGGTGCTTTGTACAGCAAGGCTTTCTCTATGTCCAATAAACGGGTCTGAATTGTGGTAATTCTAATAATCAGTTGATAATTTCGAGTGGAATTCAATAGATAACAAAGGCATCAATGTGTATACGTAGAACGATGGTACTTTTGCTTTGAAGATGTCTGAACTTGTGTAATTGTAACTGTGCGGCGTTTTTTTTTTCAATAGGGCTCGAATAACTGAGGCATTACACGTTTTATGCAACATGTACTTCCAAGCGTCTTACATCACCCAGTATATAGAGACAAAACAGACTACCTTAAGATCGTATAACTCTGCACATAAAGCGTTATTATAACATAGCTCCACACGGGAGAGCGCTGTCAGGCCGTCAAGCGAAGAAGTTGTGTATCCACGCTTGAATGCAGTTATCACTGGTGTTTGTTTCGCAAGATGATAAGTCATTGAATTGAATGTTTACACCCGTACTAGCTTCAAAACTCGATTGATATTTACCAAGCACTATCCAGTTATGTACATTGCAATATCAATGTCTAGCGACCACGACGATTGTAACAACAAATCATAAAGAACAGATGGAGTGTTCCATTTGCACCACAGAATGCTGGTACTTGATAGAAAAAATAACTTCTTGTTATTGATCGTCAGGTGTTATTTTATAAAGCCGATTGTCGTTGAATTAATTGTAAAAGTTGCAGCAACGCTGCGTATAAAAATTTTGAACGGACCTCCTAGTTCTGGTTCGCCTTTCTATGCAACTGTATTTACGAGGCGCTTCATGGGATGCAAAGGGACGAAGGGAAGGAAAGGCGAACGCTGCCGTGATAATGTGCGATTGTGCGGTGAGTAAATTGTTTGTACAAGATAAGTTTAACCGAGGCTCAATTCAGTACACTATCGTCGGTATGTTTGAGGTGTAAGTTGATTACCATCTTGGTTTGAAGCAGCTGGCACAAAGATAATTAAAGCACCAGAAACCTTTCGTGCTGTGTTGACAGCGAATGCATCTACGCACGAAGCTACGATTGTTGGATCTAGTGTTGGTAGAAGAATGTCGCTTACTTAACACGCAAAGTTACGGCGTTTCAAGAACGGTTTACAGTCGTGACGACGGTTTGATTGAGACTGCCCGTGTGCCTCACAACGGAGCGATGATCCTTTGAAGTTGGATGAACCGGATCGCGCGTACCGTAACAAACAGAGACGCTTTACGCCGGATCTGTTAGTGAATCGTTTTTGTTTTTTACTGGCTTCAAACGTTTGGTCGTGTGTTTACGCCAATAAGCAATTGTTTGTGCAATTGTAGAAAAGAAGTGATAGAAAATAGTGGTGATAAAGTGTAGAATAAATTTGATAAAATTTATCAGACTAGAGTGCGTGCGTTTCTACCGTAAAGAAGCGCTCTCAGACCTGAAGAAATAACAGCGTAGTTATACAACATTCAAACAGTCAGCATACAGTTAATTATGTGTTCACAGTTTGGCTAACTGTTGTGTATTTCGGAGATGGCACTTTTGTGCAAACCGATCGAACAAAATTATTTATAGCACTGATTCGCCTCGTCCGCCGTCGTTCGGCCCGTCTCTTCACCGCGCGCCCACTGCACTCTGGGTTGCTCTGGGTTGCTTTTTTATTATCACTTAAAGTGTGTTTTTAGCGTTTGCTGATTTAGTGACCGCAATAGTGGTGGTGGTGATAAAAAAGATCATCCCGCTGGTTTATTTCTGTATTTGCATTGATGGATGTGGCAAAGAATCGTTCTTATACACATCAGACTCAAGCCGTAGCAAATCACGAACCAACGGAAGCGGCGTAGTGTTGGTGAGATTTTATTCACTTCGTTTAAGATGTACGTACGTACACAGTACGCTTGGTTCAATCGCAACGAACGAAAAGGAATTGACAAGCTTACGAGTGTTTCAATTTCAAAGCTTCATTTTTAACCATGAGTAATGCAACAAGTGCACAACAAGCGCCTAGTGAGATGCACGCTATATGCAGATGGATGATCGTTCTGTGAAGAAAAATGTTGCGTTCAATCACGGTTCGGCTGAATGATCTCATCGATGCATATGAAAAGACAAAAATCCTCTTGATACATGTTGAGTGGATTTGTATGTGAAGCAGGGGTGCTATAACAATAAAATAATAACAATGATATTAAGTGCTACCGATCGCCATCGATTTCCATGTCCAGAATTAATGACAGGAAGAGCAATTTTAATATTGGTGGAAAATTTTATAGCATTTCTTTCTTACTTTTTTACTCATCTGTATTTACACAGGATGAAAAAAAAAAGGAGACGTGGTAAAGGTATTCTAGTTTTAGTTAGACCCTATTTGCGAAAACGTTGTGTATGGTGTTGAAGTGGTTGTGCAGCTTAGACACAATAGCCAATTCTGTCACAATTTAGCTTATTTTTTCAGATTATCAGATTACGTTTGAGTCATCGTTAGGGGCATGCTACAGCGCTACTAATAAGCGCCACTTGCTAGGTGTGGTGATCAATGCAAAGTTGCACGTTTTTTTTTGCATTTTGGTGCTTTTGTAAAACATGTTCGAGCATGTGACCATCGGCTTTTGCGTCGAATCTATATGGAAGAAGAAGATAAAATGCCGGTAGTGTGAAATGCACCAGGGTTATTTGTTAAACCAGCATAGTTGGATGAAAAAAATGATGCAGCAAACAGTAAATGGAACTGATGGTATCATTTTACATCGTACGAGAGCCGATTGGAAAAATGGTTGACGATAGTTATAGGCCTATGGGTCGAAGTTTGTTAAGGTCTTTTATTGAAGAATTATATCGCCATACAACACAAAACATGGAATCCGTACAAACATGGAAAGGACTTATTTTGTCCGTCAATATTATACGTATCGGGTAACGATCGATAAGCTGGGTACCGTTACGTGTAAATCCTACCGACGTCATGCACGGTTCCGTCGTCGGGCACACTGTTCCAAATGATTAGTAAATTAACTGGCAGATCAACGTCGGTTGGCAGCTTTTGGAAACGCGATTAAAAATAACTTTGCTTTTTTTTGGCATCTGTTTTGATACCTTATGATTTGTACGATTATTGATAAACCATTGAAGTTACCATGAACCCACATTGAGCAGTTCATCTTCGTCTGCTTTTCGAACACCGCAAACTCCATCCTTCTCTGAATCTCAAACTTTTGGAACAACGCTTTGCTACAGGGATTGTGTCACTAAGCCACCGGCCCGGGAAGCGTATTTCTATTGTATATGAAAATGACGTCGCAATGAACGTTTCAGTATGGATAAAAGTTTAAAGTGGTGTATCCTCTCATCTATCCGTAATCGAATTAGGATTCGAATTATTTTTTCTTGTCACACGTTTACTACCAACAATGTTCATTAGCTTGTTTGAAAGTGATGCACGTGCGCCTCTGGTTGGTCGAATTATAATGAGAATCATTTAATTGATCACGATTTAGAGATGAACTGATGATGCTTGAACGATATACGCCTGTGTATTGAATATTAGCTGCATCTGGAAAGATCGCCGCTAAGCTTGAATTGCGACTGAACGAACGCATGGTTCGCACATGAGGAATGATCCGAATAGTAGAAGCAGAATAATCCAACGAATGGAAAAAGTCGTGTTTTGTTTATTTTCAAATTTACTACACAAGGATGATCAGAAGGTGCTAATAATAAGGTACGAGGCGTATTCGGAAATATTGTAAACATCAACACCATCTCCTAGTAATTCAATGCGTACATCTCACCACTATAGGCGCAATCGCGGCAAGTGTTAGCAGAAAGAAGCTGCCGCTCGTTGTTGTACGCTTCACAACCATCAATAGAGCTTATCAATCAGAACACAAGCAGCGGCTGCTATACCGACACATGCAATATGTAAACAGTGCAAACCGCCGTCAACACCAACACTGTTGTTTCATTCGGCCGTTTCCATACAACATGCGAGATCGCTCAATGATTCCAACAGTCTAATCGTGCCGCGCACTCGAAATACTACGGTTCGGAAAGGCTTCGCGGTGCCGCGCGCATCGATTGTTTCTTTACTGTGGAAGGATATCTGTTTTATTACTGCGTCGATAGTAAGAAAACACATTCCATTTCACTGCGAGGAAGAAAGGTCTCAACGCTTAAGTAGTGGATGTCGTGTACATAATATTCAGCATCCTAGAATTGCGATGTGCCAAGAAGAGTTAGTCATGTGATTAAATGTGTCATTTGTGATTATATCCGATAGAACGATAATGTGAAGTGTGATTGACGATTGCTGTGCTAAATTAACGTGACTTACCAGTTGGCTATAACGAATATAAGTATGTTTGAGATACTTGGTTAGAAGCGATACGCTTTGGCATCCTGGCGAAAAAGAAAACAAACAACAGTTTTGATAGTAATAACAGTTAAACAAATCTACAACACAACTAAACAGTGCAGAAAGAGCGCGATCAGAATGGTTGCGAAAACACCGGAAGGAATATCTTTAGAAAACCTTAGCAAACAACGGGCATCGGTGTATATTGATCCAGAATGTGATTTGTACTTAGAGCTTCAATATTTACAATCTGCAAAACTTACTAAATGTACCTGTTTCAACATACAGCTATTAACAGCGAAAGGTAGGATTCTTTTTTGTGTATTGTAAAAGGAAGGTACAGCATATACTGTCTGACAGATTTAACATTACAATTCACGAGTGAATAAAACGAACATAATACTGTGCGTTTTTAACTATTTACAATATATGTTACAAACTTTTTCGGTCATTAAATACAGGGTTTTTTTCAGATGATAAGGCAATAGCGTCCATTTTTGTGTCAGGCTTCAAATACCTTTTATTGTGATGTCCTCAGATGATATTCTCATAGTAGCCGTTGATATTGTACATGTCCTTTCTGCGCTCGGGTAAGTGCGTGCAATATCAACGCCTACTATGACAATATCATCTGAGGACAACTAGCTTTGTTTGCCATTTCATCTAAGAAGCCTAGCATAAAAATGGATGCTATTGCCTTGTCGACTGAAAACCCCTGTAAACAAATAGAAGATATTTTTTCCGGTTTGTAAATACAAAAAACTCCGGGTGTTTCCTATTCTCTTGAAATACCTCTTCTGTATCTTGAAATTGATACAGAAAAAGAATTTGTATGTAATGTATAACAAAAATGTATAACAGTGCTACTCGTCTGTATACAATTCCATAATATTGTAAGATATTATGTAATATTGTAAGATGTACTTCAAAGGCAATACGAACGTCCATCTGTACTATTATGCGATTGAATACGTTATTTTTTCTCTGTGTAAAGTAATCAATTTAAATAATGCAAAGTGCCAATATTGACCACCTATTTTTGTACTTTCAGGAAAAAAGCCGAACTTGAAGTCGTTCCAAGATGTGCAGTCACTCATACAGCAGGGGAAAAAGCGAGAAGCAAAGATAGTGTTAAGAGAAAACTCATGGCCCACCAATTCACCGATTCGTTCGCAGTTATGGCCCGCTTTATGTGCCCAGCATCACGTCGGCAAAACGATGCTGGACGGGTTCTACTGGGATATGGTGAACCAGGTACGTGTAGTGAAGCGTCGTCACCTGCGCCATTGAAGTCGGTTATCTTAAGCTAATATTATAATCGTTTTGTTGTTGACAGGTTTTTGGTACAACCGAACTGCCCGAGAAACCTATAATGCTCCCGCCGTTCGTAGATTCAACGCACTGTCTGCCCTATCACCTAACGCGGAAAGGTCGTGCGGTGGCTGATCGGGTAGTTAGTGTGCTTGGTTACGCTTGTCCAGATATCACTTACAGCCCAACGCTCTACCCTATTACTTCCATTTTGCTGCACTTTATGTCCGGTAAGTACAGTTAAATGTAGAGTAGCTCTAGTTCCACATTCGGCTTCGCAAAAATATCAAACCGGATAGTATCTAATTTCAACACATGACACGCTGTGACGTTTGTTTGTGTTGGTATTTTTATCATTAGAACCAGCGTGTCGTGTATTTGCTGGTATAGAAAAAGTTTTACGTTTTTTGAAGTTAATTCGACATACGTTTTATTTTCTTTAAAAAATTGTCCACTAGTTTGTTACTTTCAATCATCGTCTTATAACAGAGTCATAATACGTCTTACATTTCATGTACGTTTAGTCATTTAGCGTCCGTCGTGAGCATCCAATTATCTCTTGGCACGAATCACACGATGGCAGCTGATGCTACGTTTGCTAGCAAGAGTAATCTTGTTTGACATAATCCTATGTCTGATGAATATTCAGTTTGTGAACAGCGTATTATATACAGCAGCATCTATCCAGATTTAGCACCATTACTCGAGCAGTAGCATTGAAATTGTCGATGTCAATCATTCAATCGCAATATTATTTGAAAATACTGCATGCAGAATATATTATTATCAATATTATCTGAAATACCGAAACGAATCTTGAATCTTGGTTACAAAAGCCAAGATATATGCTGTAGAATACGATACTATACTAGCCACTATCTAAACTAGATCAAATAGAATGCCGTTAAAAATGCAAACAAGGTTCGATACTGTTGAGTCCATTGGAAATGTTTGAACTTAGTGCCATAAAAAATCAAAACCTTTTTTTGCGTTAATCAATCGTCAGTCGTTGAAAGTAATCCACGCCGATAATCCTTAGGCTCCATCGATAAAGCACAGCAATTTCCGACAGCACAGATTTTGTACGTTAACTCATACGCCAACGTTTAATACCCTCAATCTTGGATATTCGAGATAAAGGCGCAATTGATTATTTGCTATGGTTCAATTAGTTAGCATTAGTACCCCGCTCCTAAGGTTATTTGGCTGGCCACCAAAAGATAAAGTTGTGATTCAAAACTCAGCAACAGTTGTTCATAACAAGATTGTAAGGAAATGTGGATAGAAAGGAATGACGTAAAATCATGTTCAATTTTTTTTTTCATTTTAGAGGAAGAATGCTACCACTGTATGGCCAGCCTAGTGGCTCCTAAGGAAAAAGTTTTTATTACTCAAACGAAGTTACTGTACGAAGTCACCTGGAAGACTGTGATGCAAATTGCCAAAAAACATGCGGTAGGTTAGATGGTTGGTTGGTTAGAAGACGCATTTCTGTATTGATGAAATCTTTCATTTCGTTGCAGAAATCCGCTGTTAATTATCTAGCAACAATGTGCAACGGACAGAAGCCGGAATCAATCTTCATGGATTGGTGCTGGTGGATACTTGGGGGATTACCTTTTCCACATCTCGTACGGGTGATGGATTGCTTTTTCCATGAGGGTATCAAGGTGTTCTACCGCGTATCGTTGGCTATATTAATACTGTTCCACAAACACGTTACCGCCAGCAATTCCGATTGGGACGCGGATGCGATAAAAAATGACATCGATAATGCCCTTCCAAAGTTCTGCAAAAACATACCAGTCTCGCCAGCGAAGCTACTACGGACGGCTTTTAGTATAAGGGCGCTTAGGTGAGATGATTCGAAAGCAACGGACGAATGATGAAATGCTTCCACTCTAACTGTACACTGTTGTTTGGCTTTGTACTTTCAGTTCTACGTACATATCTAGGGTTTTTTTGAAGACTGAAATGCTACTAAAAAGTAAGTCAGTACTAAGTGGGCCAAAACAGATGGTAAGATCACGTTCTAGCGATAATTTACCAACGAGTCAATCCCAGATCAACGTACAAATGATGTCTCACACCTTAACGATTCGTGAGGTAAGTGCAGATTGTGTTCTATTAATGGATATAATGGCGACAGTAATAACTAAAGTCTTGCTAAGTATTGGTTTAAGCAAGCCATAAAGTTGTACGAAAACAAAACAAATGTTGATGCTGAATAAGCAGCCTAATGATGATGACTAACGCAACTCAACTTAAAATGTGATGTGCAGTTTTTAGGTTCACGACTGACATTGTTTAAATAAAATTGAAATTGCAATCAGAGCTTCTCAAACATTTGATACTAATAGTAAGCATCGCTTGTGCGCTGTAACGTTGGCGATTTTTTCGCCAAATTCTGGATTTGCTACTCTCTTGTGAACTGCGCACATTGAAACATTTTTTCTTTTCTTTGTTTCCAACGATGATCTTCGCGGTGAATTACTTTTGGGATGCGACAATCTGCATTGAACGTGTTGCGTCTCGCGTTCGAATCGATAATCGAAAAGCACAGAAATATCGAGAAGGTTTAGAAACCTGTCGGGCGATGGTATGGAATAGATATTTTAAAGTATGATTGTAAATGTGTCTCGGTAGACTGTTGTACAATATGTGGATGGATGCAATATTACATCTTGTTTTGGTTGTCGCCCTAAAACGTGTAATACTCATCATCGCTCAATCCGTACCCACTTTAACTGAGCATTGTTGTTGTTTATATGGGGAACATACAGACTTACTTTTAGGGCTTAAGAGCATGTTCAAAGGCAAAATAAAATACATTTTCTACCTAACCATTTAAACTGTAACATCACTGTGTACTTTGAAAATCGTTAGGAAAACATGATCATTATCTAGCACTGCCATGCTTCTTAAATAATTGATTGGAAAAATTAATTGAAATTTTTACAATTATCTACAGAAACTAATACAATTGAATGTAATATTTAGTACTATAATTTCACTAAGTTTACTACGATTACAAATGAATTTACATATTCCGTTTATTTTTTATTCATGCTGCATTTGTGGATTCGCTGGTTGCCTGGCATACTTTGTTGGCTGATGTGGGAAAATTGTTTAAAAATGCTATAACTAAAAAATGTTTTTACCATTAAAAAATTACATTTCGCTCGATAAATTTAAAACAAATGGGGTTTCATGACTGGGTGAATTACTTGTTATTTTGCATTGTTTTTTCGCTGGTAAGGGGGCTCATTCTCCTGATGTACGAGTGTTGTCCATGGGAGTGTTTCCAATTCAAGCAATAAAAAGCAAAATTTGTGATCAGGACAGTGTAAGTCGGGCACATAAGCTGTAAGCGTGTCTAAATGCGATAGAACTAGTGTTACGCGTGATTTGAAGGCGTAGGATGTAGTCTCTCTGAAGCAAAAGTGTTCAGAACTTTATTGGTTGGTTTCATTTTTGTTTTTCATTTTTGAAAGTTAAATCAAATTTAGCTCGTATGTTTATGCTTTCTATATTATGGTTTTTTATATTCTTTCTTGCTTCATAATGAGTGTGAGCGTTAGCAAAATATGGCTATATCGTTCTTTTGTCGATGGAAGGATACTGATTGGGTTTTTAATTGTGTTTTTCCTATCCAACTTAAACTATAACATTACCCTTCCACATTCCCTATTATCACGATTTACACGATTTTTTAATCAACTTTTTTAACTACCAAAAGTTTTATTATTTCATCCAATTTGATTATACTATCGCATGCTGCTTGTAGAGTCATTCGAGCCATGTGTTTGCCATGTGTTGTGGTTGATTATTCAAACTAATATAATAGAATGCTATGTGTAAATTTACACGTGAAATGTTTAATGTGTATGAAAAGCAAATATTCGAATACGTTTTTTAATATCTGTATTACATCTTCGTTAGCTGTTTACGCTCTGGTCCTGGCTGCCAGTAAGAATAACAATGTATCAGCCCGTTCTATTGTACACTACTGAGGAACATGGATGTTCATTGACAACTTTTTACGTTCGGGTGGAACAACATGAACCAACACTGCTAATGATTAAAACGTGTAACAACGAAGTAAGTATAACTGAACTAGTTAGAAAGTATTTGAAGTGCTTTAACGATGGTCTGCTTCATTACTTTCGTATCAGGTGTTCGGTGCTTACTGTTCGTCGCGCTGGTTTGAGCGTAATTTAAAGGATGATCGTGGACAGCGCCAGGCTTACTTTGGCACGGGAGAGACGTTTCTTTTTTCGCTGTACCCCGAACGCGCCAAATATCCTTGGGTTGGAATGGAGGGGGATACAGGTTTGGGGCATGCGTCAGAACTCTTCATGGCTGCTGATTCGAAGATGATTACCATCGGCGGCGGGTAAGTGTAACATCGGCACATGTGGGTAATGCGCATGAGCATGAGAACTGCTTACATTGGACTATGGTTTACCTTGCAGAGAGGGACAGGCTATCTGGATGGACGAAAACATTCGCTTTGGCAAAACGGACCGCTGCCAAACATTCAACAACCCACCGCTTTGCGCCTCGGGCGATTTTGAGATACGAGTCTTGGAGGTGTACGGATTTGTAGGAGCGTGAATGAATAACCTCTTAAAATGTGTATATTGATGGAACGTGCGTTTAATTCACATTCAAAAGTCCGTATTAGTGTAGCCTGTATTGAAGCTGAAACCAAAACTCGATTTGCTGGTAGATCTCGTTGATTTCATCATTGTGTTCTTTAACTCTCACGGAATGTGAGCAAAATATAGAAGTAAATGTTTGGCAGATATGAACATTTCAGCATATTGATCAATCTATGCAGCTATGCCCGAAGAAACAAAGCAAAACAAAACAAAAAAAAACGCATTGTTATCGGTGTAATTTTGCCATTTTCAAACAATACTCGGAATATTTGCAAACCACCTCTAGATTGCATACATTCACTGCAAGTGATTGCGTACTTCGTATTTCATCCTCAGCGCGATGGTTTGATAGGACAAGGGCGATGGCGAACAAATATAAGAGTTATATATGAATAATGTTTGTTTAGATTGACTGCCTAGCTGAAGCAGAAGAAGATGGGAGAAGATGACGATGAAGGAAACTATGCTAAGCGATTGTGTATTGTTGATTGAAAATTGACTTGAAAACATCTCCCCCTCAAAACTGTGCAGGCGCTATCGGTGGAGACTGTATTTTCATATCGATTTCAAGATGTTTATTTAAATATCCGCATGTAAAAGATTGTACGAACTGAGTTATGTGTTTTCTACGTTACCCATTACCGTGTTTTCTTTTCTGTTTGTTACTGAACCTAGATGCTTGCCTGTTGTACATATTTTCAAGACGTTTGTTGCGTTTGTAAAATGTCTAAATAATCGCATATATTTAAATAACATGTGGCCTGCGGCACATGAGAGAGAGACACGAACAAAGCATTTCATAGAACAACGAAGTAACGAACTGTGTGTAGCTTATAACATACTTACATATTCATAACATATAAAAGTATTTCACGGATTATGGGCCCTTTTCATTCATGCTTCTGACTGTTGTCGTGTATCTCTATTCTTTGTCTTATTGGCTTACCATGCAACACTTTCGAATGTTTATGAGCAAAATAGTCAAAAGTAATGTTTCTTAGACCGATTCGAAATCGTGTATGGCAACTGTTTTGCATAGCACTGTACTTACTACCTTGGCTGGTTGTTGCGATTGTCGGTTCCATAGCAATGCACGTTATGGCCTTTTCCGGCCCATTTCAACTCTGGTAAAAGTAGCAGCTGTCGGAATGAAATGTGCGTGCCAATCATGCATTGAATGTTTTATGCACGTGTCACATATTTATGCTTAAAGCCAATCATTTCCATTGAATCGGTAATAAACAAAAAGTGCAAACCATCGATAGCTTCATTGAGCTGCTTAACATCAAAGAGGAGTGTCAGCTTCATTTTATCATCGACAGAGCAAAGGAATTACATTCCAATTGGACAAAACAATCACAACATCGCAATATGATTATCATCAACGACCTCAATCCGATTGTTTCCATTGCAATCTTGTGTTACCTCCTACAATGTGTTGGCACACGCGAGAGAGCTTGTGCGTTTTCCTCCAGCTGTGTGTTCAATTAATGACTATTTTAACCCCAAAATTTAATAATAATAATAGTGAATCAAGGAATAAATGATGCATCGAATAGAACATTGTTGGATTTTTTGTTTTACTAAGGGCAATATTTAAAAGCAAAACTGTTCAAAATAGTTTAGTTTAGCTTCGTCCCTCGTTGTATGAAAGTATCCATATTTGAACCATTGAAAAGAGAATATAATAAAAGAAAGTAATTTATTGTAGCGTACATTTGTGTAAATGTTCTATCGAAACATATGTCGGCAGTATAAAATCTGATACAGACAAAACAATGTGAAAAACGAATAAAAGGAGCAATGAATTAGCGATAACATGATACAAACCAAATTTAAAAAATGAAGAAGTGTACCTATTATGTTGGACATTATTTAAAAATAACTCAACGTTTGCTGTGTGCTTGACAAATTCCTAATATAATCCATGTCCATAAATAGCAGGCTATATACACATATATTGAAATGGAACAATAAACAAGTCTAAACAATATAATTACCTACAGTTTCAAAGAAATCAAAAGTAATCATTCAAAGCTACATATTTAGCTCTATGTGTGTAAATGGGCATGTGTGTTTTACTTAACATCTCTCTTATTTCCTGTGCTGCTAGACGTATTTCTACAACATATTGATGTTAGACTAGAAGTGTGTTGAACGTTTCCAAACGCAGGGACACACTTACTTGTTTATCAATCATTTGTGTTTTGCTTGCTCGGACAACGACTTTGCTGAACATCGGTCGTTAAATATTTGTGCTTATATCATCACTTATATTATAATCAGGTTTCGAGATTTGTTTGAAAGATCTATATTTCTTCTGCGTTCCCTTATCATACATAAAAGCTAAAATATTCATTGACCCTGTGTATCACAGCATTACGAAGAATGTAAAGAATGCAATCAAAAGAGGGATTAACATATGAGTTTTTCTTGTTTTAAGGTATTGAGCTAGAGTTAGATGGATAATTTTGTACTTTCTTTTTCGTTGTGGTTATGTATTATTGGGCACGGAAGATGATTATTTAAATCTCTGTTCAATTTGTTTATTGTTATGTTGATTCAATGTAGCATGTAGCAAAGAAAGATAGGTAAATACAATTTTTATGTACAATGGGAGATGAAAAAATCCTGCAACAAAGTAAAACTGAATATTGTTTTAATTATTTTGAAAATATTATTAAATATATTATTACATATATTTAATTATTTATATTTATTGAGTTAAAGCAAAACAATGTATGAAATTCCATTGTTTGATTGGGCCATCTTCGGCACGAGCTATGGCCTTTAGACGGTCGATGAAGGCATTGCACGCTGCGCCAAGGTGGCTCTGCGGTATTTTGGCCCATTCACGTCGAAGCGATTGCTTGTGGTGATGGGAACTTTTGGTATTGTTTAATGGCAACCTTATTTTCCAAAATACCCCCTCGGCACAATAGTTTAACGAATTGTCATCTGATGATTTTGATGGCCGTTGTGCGGTGGATATGAGCATCCGGTGGTGCTGTGTCTTGAGTCCTTTTGGAATGTCCGAGGTCTTCGGCCGAAAGAGCTTTAGAGCTCCGTATAAAAAAAATCGTAATAGATTTGTGCATTCATTTTTACTTGATGAATGCTGATGAGCGACCATCGGCGGTTATGACGGACCGCACCATCATCATGGCCGGCGTTTCAGTGATGGTAGCAAACCGAAGTTGCAAATTTTCAGCTGACCTCTCTGGCAAGGAAACATTTTGTTCGTTCACAAACTGCTGGATAACGAATGGTTACTCATCGGAGAAAACCCAGTTCGGCAGTCCACCTCCTTCGGCCAAGCGTAGCATCTTTTTGCTTTTGTGTGTCTAACTTTTTTGTGTGAATCAGTATCTCAGGAATTGAGCTCATTTTTCGATCCTCGCCGAATGTCATATTGCGATATGCTCAACTCACGAGCCACTTTTCTACATTTATCACAGTTTTACTCATCCGAACTATTCAGAGAACTTCTCGGAGTAGGTGCAAAAATAAAACATGTTTTGAGAATAAACAGTCCATTTGTCTGTACGTATTGCAATCGGCTATTTTGAATAACACATTTATTTTGTAACAGCTAAAGCAGAAAATGTGTATGCACAGTTTGTGTTCTTACTCGGTGGCAATAACTAAAAATGTGCAATTCGTTCATTTAATTTGTGCTTCTTCATAAAAACGATCCAGGGGCAAGGGCAACTATTTCAGCCGCTTTGGATTTGAATCCAATGTCGCGAATTGAATTTCAACTCTAGCTCAATCTAAGACAGCATAAACTAAGACGTATTGTGACAGTGGGAACGTAAACAAAAGAACACATTTTGAGCTGTCATCATTTGTTCTTCAAGTGGCTGTTTACAAACGTAGGCAATCGTTCCGGAAAGTTAGTTGTCGCGAATAAAAAGGGCTTTTACATTATTAAACCATGTCGCACGGTCATTCGCATGGTGGTGGTTGCGGCCACGAAGCGTTGGGCATTGAAAACGAGCTAGAGATAGGTATACATTACAGCTTGTACGAGAAAATTGACATGCACAATGTGGAATGCCTGAACGAAGAGCTGGAAGGATCCGGGAAAACCGTATTCAAACCGTACAATGAACGCTTGAGTCACGACAAGGTACGTTAGGGTCGGTAAAGTGGGAGTTTAATTGAGGCTAATTGTTGTAAATGCACTTTCAGTTCGTCAAGAGCGATGCCGACGAGGAGCTGCTGTTTAACATACCTTTCACCGGCAACGTGAAATTGAAAGGCATCATCATCATAGGGGCGGACGATGAAACACATCCAAAGAAAATGCGTCTGTTTAAAAATCGCCCAAAGATGACATTCGATGATACATCTGTAAAAGCCGATCAAGAATTCGCATTAGAGAGGGATGCGAATGGCGTGATTGAATACTCCACAAAGTAAGTATAACGACACTTCCATGCTGCTTGCTCATCACACTGCAATGCGCATAGACTGTATCCTTAATTAAAATGATATTTATCTCTTTTTGTATCTTAGAGTGGTAACATTTGCCAACGTACATCACCTTTCACTGCATATTCCTAGCAATTACGGGGGCGATAATACGACCGTGTATTATATAGGATTGAAAGGTGAATTTAGTGAAGCACATCATCATGGTGTGACTATTTGCACTTACGAGGCACGTCCCAACGTGTCGGACCATAAAAATAATGTGTTTGATTCGGTGAATCATCGTGTGCAGTAATGTGTGATTTGGCTTAGAATGATGAAGCAGTTGTGAAATACATTGAATTGCAACTGCAGGAGTTATGTTTGTTACTTGATACATGTTAGCAATAGCATCTGAACCGACGAAATCATCTAAAATAGTTTTGATGAAATAGATGAACAAGTTTAAATTCTAATTACAAAATCAAGTATAAAATGACAGCATTGAAGACTGTACAGCATAAATAAAATTTGCAAAAATATGGATTCGGTTCCCTATTTACATTACTGTGCAAAATGTAAGAACGTGTAATACAGGTTAGTTGTACCTTGTTTTATAGGTTGCAATATTGCCTAGATTGTTCCATCTGATTAATTAAGTATCCGGACTCAAATGTAATATCATATTTAATTAAAGTCATATTATGAGCATCATTTACTCACACTCATAACTACACTTATTATAACGTTGTTTTGTCAGTCAACTTCTAAGTAATTTCTCTAGAGATTTATAAACCATACCAATCATGTTTTCATAAATGTTTATTGATTTCTTGTTTCCAATGTCTTAAAAACCGTACGAAGTAACTAAACTTTATCAAAATATGTGTGATAATTTTCTTCAGGTTTGTGTAAACAACTGCACATATCATGTATAGATGCGTTCTAATGATAATTGATACTGCATAACATAGCTTTTGATATGTTTCGATATAAGAATAAAAAAAAGCATAATTAGAGCAATTACATGAATGATAGTGGGATCTGATGGATCACAACAAAGGAAAACAAAAAAAAAACTTTAATAGGAGAACCGTAGCCGAGCGAGTTCGTTTCGAGCAAGAAATATTCAAATTATACAAGAAATAAATAGCATAAATAGACGAAGATGTTGTTGTGGCCGAAGATGAAGATGCACTGCCAAATTGCACTTAACTTAATGAGATACTTATTGCTAGTACCTATTTGAATGTGTGAAGTTCACCGAATTGATGCTCCCTCCGTCTTCCCGTAGGACGATGAACGAGTTTATGAGGTACTAAGGTACCGTCAGCTATTCAATTAATGCTTGTTGAAATCTTTCATGCAAGTTCTGGAACAGCGAACTGATTATAAACGAAGCAGCGTGCTGCCTCGCTACTATGAAATGCATTGGTTCGTTACGATCCCTATTTCAAATAACCATGCATGCCTCATGTGAGCATTTTTTTCTCTCCCAGATAGGCGTTTTTAATCTACGTGTTGGAACCATTTTATAAAATGATCTAGCATTTATTAACTCTTACTGTTGGCGGCTAGTTGGTAATCATAATTGCTACTCTATTGTTCATTAAAGTTTTGGGCTTGAAAATTTGCATTGGTTATGCTCGTTCGAGTGTACCTACTGTTGTTATGAAGACGCTCGTTCATTCATGACATTTTTGTTTAAAAGGCAAACAGCACTAACAGCGCTCTATGTACTGGCTTAAGGGATTATGAATGGAAGGGAAACGCACAAGAATTTATACTTCAACTGAAATCGAATGTTGCAAACATCCGGTTGTGCGACAGTCAAACATCTTCTGTCTTCTACATTCTATTTGCTTACAGCAGATTGTACACTGCGTGTGGATAGCTAATATTACCCTCGAGACATAAAACCCCGTCGAGTCGACACAAGACGATGAGAAATGGGAAAATGTACGATATGTGGTTTTACTTCTTGGGGTTGTAGAAGTATCGCAAAGGAAGGGCTTTCGGTGTAATGATTTCATCGTCCTGCAGTTGAGCGCTGTCTTCGTCACTGTTTCTTTTACTCGACTCGGTAACCTCCAGCGGGACGAGCTCTACGTCGGCGTTCGTCGTGAGTAGACCGTACAGCGATGACCGGAAGGTGGTGGATGTCGCACGATCGGTCGCTGGTGGATTTTGTTCCGTTGTGTACGCATCGTTACCACCAACACTGTCGGGAACGTTCCTATCGACGTTCTTCAAATCTGTGACTGCCTTCACTTCATCCTTCAACAAATCAGGATAAAGCACGTCGTTGATGTAGAACATCGTTCCAAGGTTGTACACGAAGACTTCGGACTCTACAATGCGGGCACTGTTCACCCGGACAGTGTTTTCGAACGATCGCTGTATCTTTACGGGCATACCGCCGATCGTGTCGATCAGTTCTCCATCTTTTAGATCGCGATCGTACAGCCTGCCCCGAACGAAATGGTTCAGCAACATTTTGATCCCTTTCTCCGAGGCGAGTACGCTGTCCGGGAGTAGGTCCAAACTGTACCGCTCGAACGCTTCATCGGTTGGGACGAAAAAGGTGTAATTAGAGCCAGAAATGAACTGTGCAATCTCGGCCGTATTAAGAAACCGTGTAATTTGTGTGAACCGTGTGTCACGCTCTAGGGCCAGAAATGAGTGGGACAGGAATTGTGCGCCAAACCAGGGGAAAGCCAACAGGGGTGGCGTTTCTTTATCCTTGTGCATCTAGAACCGGAAACCGAGACAAATGATCAATTTAATATTTCTAAAGGCTTATGCTGTGAGTGAGTGGTTTACCTGATGCAAGCGTGAGACTACCGCTTCCGAAACGAAGAGCACTTCGGACAATATATATACTTCGATGCCGTTCGAGAGGGTGTAGTCGGACAAAATGGTAACGTTGTTCACGTTAGGTGTAGCTGGAAAGTGTGGTTTGGGAGACAAAAAAAAAATGTGTCGTTCAGTATTGCCTTGTTTAATGCAGTACGACGTAGACTGGCGGGTTTTACTTACGTTTGTTCTTAAGTACAATGTATTCCCCGCCAAGCGTTTTGTACCGTTGATCGGCATGGATCGTCCGGAGATCGGCCATGCGAAGCGGATGTTTCGTACGCACGAAGTGATTGCGCAGCACCATTTCCGTAAACTCCTGCACACTGAAGGGATAAAAGCCCCAGTCGATGGGGTGCCACCGCTGGAAGGCCGTGTCCGATGGTATGAAAACCATGTACGAGCTGTCATCCATCAGGTTGCTCAGGTTGGAGCTGGAGAAAAAGTGCTGAAACACTTTGGTTCCCGATTTCATGCCGCTCAGGAAGTTCATCAAGTGTTGTCCAATGCGATTTTCTTTGCTCGACGCCAGTTCCTTCGTGGCATTTTTCATTTCCAGTCGTTGCGGTTCATTGTAGCTATGGGCAGAAGCAGATCGTAGTGATTAATATCGTTTAGGTACATTCGTACGATTGAACAGCACCAAGCTTACCGGTTCGTTTCTTGAATGTTTCGTTTGTTGAATTTATTGATGGACGAACTCTGAATATCCGAGTCGGTTAGGTTGCCTACAATGAACACCAAACTCAGATGCTCCGTAATGTTGCGTTTGGTGAGAACTTTGGCGCTTTGGTTAATTTCATACGCCATCAACATGTCGAAGCAGGACAGATTCACATGCACCGGGTGCTGGTTCAGGTTAAGGTATGTGTTTTGATCTTTCACCTCAACTAGCGCACCGGGCACCACATGCTCGAGCAAGAATTCTCGTATTTTTGGTTCATTGCCACCGAAAGCGGCATCGTCTATATTGTCCGGTACTATCAGCGTGAAGGGCACATCTGTTAGAAAATATTAACAACAAATAAAGCATTAAAAATAGGCAAGCATTGAACTAATGTTGTTAACAATTTCAATTTAAATATTATTTGTGTGAAAACGATACGATCATGCAACTTAAACATCGTGCCCCGATAAACAACCGCCCATGCACTTTGCTGCATTCTAATCCACGAATGTCCACAAAGCACCATTGCAAGTTGTACTCGAAAAAGCGGTTGTCCTTTCTAAGACTGGCTTTCCTTGATGCATGTATTACAGCTTAGAAGCTATTTAAATTGCAGCGTAGCACCTATGAATCCAATATTTTAAGCCTGTGTTTGTGTTGTGAATGTGTTTAGAAAATGCTATTCGAAAATATTACTGCGCTGACTGAGCGTTGAAGTCAATTAGAATTTTAACCATTACTTCATCCCTTCCTCCATACACGGGTACTCTACGCCCCACCAAATCAAGGCGGCAGTGTAGCACTACTGGCCTACATTATTGTATGATCACGTTATCTAGTCTTAAAGGTGACCGAAGCACACGGCATCAGTACCAACAGTGGCTTCCCAACATTTTTGAATGAAACGTGTTTGGTGGAAGCGATTCAATGCAGAGATCGTGTGAAGAATGCTTAATCAAGAATGGTGGTTGTGCACTTCAGCTTGGCTGATTCACTTCGACCATTTACAGCAGAGGACGGAAAACAAACGAGCCAAGGGAAGCTAGAAGCGTTTCTATTTTTAAGCCACACGTTCATCGGGTAAATATGCAATTTCGCACAAATTGCAACTACAAACAAAAATCTAGACTTATGATAAATTATACCACTCGTCAAGCTGCTCACCTTTGACTGTATCGTATCCTTTGATTCCGGTTACATGTTCCTTCCATAGCCGGGCGAATCGGTTTGCCGCTGCCCGATACTGTTCCGGAACACTCTCCCCGAGCTGTACCGTGGTAAAATCGGGTAGAATTTTCTTTCCCGCTGCTTCGCGATTGATGTAGCTGACGACTGGCGACTCATCTTCACCTGCCTGCACACTTTCGGCAAGTTGAACTGCAAGGCAAAAGATGATGGCCACGGAAACACGTAACCTAGCGGCGACTTTCCGTCTGGCACTGTTGGCCATGTTTTTTTGTGGATTGTTTTTTTTCTTTCTATTGTTGTTATTACGAGCGGTTTGGCACTATGACGGGCGTGACACTTTTGTAATTGAATGTTTACTGTACTGTATTAGCAACGCACTGGAAGGGTTCAATATTATCATGCGTTATTTTTACTATGCACAAAACATAATGGAAAAGTAAGCATCAAACTTAGTCATTCGTTCTACATCGATAAAACGTGAAATCGTATAATGCCAGAATCTTGGCCAGAATAACCCGGCGAACGCGAATAAGTTGTCTCGAACGACAGGCGAAACGAGTTTTCCTTTGAGGGCGACCTCAACCACCATTAACCATTAGCATAAACGACCATATTCATGTGATCATGCTTCTGTTGGTGATGCAACTTTTTGCTTGTAGGTCCCCTCACTAAAAGATGCGCGGAAGTGCGTATCGCATTTACGTTCTTATGCTAAAGGTATTGCTGTGTGCTTCACAAGACGCTGGCGCGTCTGGTGCGACCATCAGCGATCCTCGAGCGAGCAGTAGCAAGCTGCTTGGTTGGAGGCAAGCAGGGGTTTGATTATGAACTTCAATTGAATAATAGCGAACGATGAGCACGCCCGGTTTAGACCGAATGTATGACGCTGTGCCAGCACTGCAACCGTTGTCGCCTGGTCGTCAATATCTGTTTGGAGAACCGGCGAAATTGCGCGAGTAGTCTGAGCAGTCGCTTATCCTTACTGTTTGCGCAAAAAAGAAGCACGATAATTGGACGACGTGTAGGTACATGGGATATATGTTGTTACGCCGTACATTGGAAGCACTTGTCGATTTTCATGAATAAATACGATAGCTCCAGTTTCCAGTTTGCCTTCGCTAATGTCACTATTAGAATCACTGCGTTTTTTTCTCTTCACGAGACCCAGAACAGATATCAGACCAGCGAACGCCACGTTGAAGGTTCTCATGGAAACGGAACCTTACCAACAGTCAGGTAAATTCTTTGAAATATTCACTCCGAGCAGGTACACTGAATGTCCTTCTACTATCACTGAAGGTTGTGTGGGTTACACGTTGAATTGCACCTGCCTGTACGGGGCGTTGGCGGTTGGATCGAAAGGGGAACACGTTCATTCGAACACGCTTTAGTTCTAGCATCTAGCACTGCATCAACCTAATGCCCCACTATCGCACACTAACATCGTTCAAATCACCCAAACTAGCTATGCTTCTGTGGGGTCAGAGCATAACCGAGAAGTTCCTTAGCATATCCGCTTACTACTTTATATCATGCTGGCGACACTGTCACTATCACTCCGAGAAGATCAACATATGTATAAATCTGCTTGCGATCACGTTTCAAGCTGGACTGAAAAGCTGTTGCAAGTGCGCGCTTGATTTTATACGACGGTGTGTCGATGCTCGCGTAGACAACCATACACACGGCAAACTGTGTCGATGCGTGTCGTCACGGACAGTATCGTACAGTGGCTAAAATGGTGCGATGTTTTGGACAAAATGATGGCACGTGAAGATACTTGCAGGACATTGTGCACTGATATAGCCGATGCTGGTGGTAAGCGGAATCGATTGGCTGGCATTTGCATTGACCTAAAGTTCGATTGTATTGTATCACCGCGGAAGAAAGTAAACCTTGAAACTTTCCACTGTTTTACCCCACCCAGCAGCAGCAGCATCTCACCTCGATGGCATGCCGACAAGCTCGTGCCCCTGCAGGAGCACGTGCGGCTTAACCGTGCGCTTTCGTTCGCTGGGCTAATTTGCTCTTAATGAGTTTTGCGAGTGATTCTAAGATTGTTTCAAACTAATCGTGAAGTTGTACAACAGTTTGTAATTGCATACTTATCGATTTGCCATACGAAACACATGGAGCTATAGACGCTTTGTGAATCTGAACAACATTTGTAATTAATTCGAACTTTTGAGGAATGGTGTTGTGCTTGATTTCACATTTTTAGGTTGCATAATTTAACCACAAAAACTGTTCGACGCCAATCGATACCTATACCCACGATAGTGCGTTACTGCTTTGCCTCGCTAACACTTCTAATTCCTTTCTACGGAAGGAACTGAAAGTGAATGTGAATACGCTCACGTAATTGGCGTTCAGATGTACCTCGCAGTGCTGTTAATCGGTTTAGTAACACCATCACCACCCACCTCCAATACCATTTACTGATACCAAGAATTTACTGTTTGATTGTTCATTAGCGTCCGTACTGCTGCAACGTGTGCACCGGAATGTAAGTCACAGTACGTGCGAACGTCATAGTTGCAGCATCACAATCCACCCCGCAAACGGTAACCCGCAACGAAATGGAAGGTGATGATGATCTAACATTAAGTGCACCGGTTTGCTGGCTGGAGTACCCCAACAAACCGGATCTGCCGAAACCGGATCCACCGTGCTCGGTGGAAGAATCACAGAACAAAAAACTGTAGAATTTTTTAAGAATTTATCACTAAACATCACGGATGAACGGATGGCGGATTCGATTCGCATAATAGACGACAGGTTACATTTTCTTCAGCTGATACCTGATGGCTGCTCAAACTACAGCTTCGCATTTTTGCACACAATTTTAGCTAACACATTTAGATAATAACACAGTTCCCCCCCTCCCTACCCCCAACCCCCAGACCGACCAGCAGAACACATTCGATCGATCGATACAATTGCACTCCGTAACCAGATCCGTTGTGTTTTGATCGGCAGACAGGGTTTATTTGCAAGATGCTTACAATCTTTGGCGATGCGATTCTCTTGCCAAGTTTACAAGACAATGATGATGACTGAGAGCGACCGTTCGCTCTGGGAGCAACGCGGGAGAGAACTGCTGGAAGCACGATTCATTCATTGTACCGTCCAGCCGCCGGTTCCCCAATTCATCCCGCACGGGAAAACGAGAGGATTACACCTTACCGGCTTGCAGGTGAAAATAATGTACACCGATTCAGCTTTGTCCACAAACACTATTTAGCAGCTTGCTTGTGCTTGTGTTATTTTCTATTTTCTAAAATTTTCTTACAGTTGACAGCACTTTGACACCTCCTTAATGAAAATAAAGCCTTTTTCTTTGGGTAACATGCCTTTGAATGATGAATTTTTACAAAGAAAAAGTGTAAACATTCTCGAAGAGAGAGTCACCTGTGTCGAGAGCCTTCACGTTCCAAGCAAACTGACCGCACGCTACCGTAAATATGTGTTTATGGAAACTTTGTTGCAAACTTCAAGACTATTGAATCCTTATTTTGTTACACACGTCTATCAAATTAGCGAAGCTTAGCTTTTAGTTTAGACTGTCATCATCGCCATGTAACGAAACCCCCATGGCATCCAAACAATAGTTCACTACAGTATCCAACAGAGAAACTGAACTCTGAACACTTTATCACTCTTGCAGGTCTTGATCGGTTTGGAACCATCTATGCTTCGATATGCTATAATGCACCTTCGGTCTACGAATTACCTCACAGATGCGTTGAAAGCTGCAAACATAGGGCACTGGATGTAGCTTTTATCATTACGACAATCCGCGGTTTGAGAATCTGAGCATTGTTGTATGGTGCGCATGACCGAAAGAGGTCCTGTTAGTAAGAAAATTAAAAAAAAAAAAAATTATATACGCGTAGATTGCACAGTGCCGGGGAGAGTGTATATCTGTGAGAGCATTTCATATTTGGAAGATTCCTCCTGACCAGCGAAATAACAAAAAAATAGTGTCCAACTTCACGTTCAGCTTTGACGTTTCAAAACGGGAGTAAAAATTCCCTTTGAACAATGAATAACATCTATCGGGACGAATACCATCCTGAGATAGGTGATAAGTTCCAAGTAACGCAGTGGTAAAGGTGTGAAACATAACAGTCATTAAATTTCTTGCTTTATACTTTTTATTATTTAGATAAAAGCATTTTTTATTTTTTTATTTATTTATTTAGAGTATGACGGCTCGACGTCGTATAGCCAACACCACGTATGTTGACTAAATGCAATTTCACACAAAAATACAAAAAAAAAAAACAACACGTAACAAGGCATCTCCTCCCTGTTATTTGGCTTATCCCGGGCATTCTTGGCTTAGCGAAAAGCACTAGTCGTGTAAAAAAAGTGAGAATCGTTAGGAAATAAAAAGAGATCCTTACCCTATGGTCTAAAAACTGGCCAGATCATTTGGCAGGTCTTCACACGCAAGGACCAGGGTTTAAATCCCATCCAAACCGCTCGTCCGTAGTGAGGACTGACTATCCAACTACGTGGTATCAATAAGTCAAGTGAGCCAGAAATGGCATGCATGACCTAAGAGGCCGTTGGGCCAAAATGATCATAGACAAAAACACTAAAAAACGATTGTGTAAAAATGTTAAGCCAAAACTATGATATTTAATTTTAACTCATTTCATTGCGCATTGAGTATCTAGTTCGGATAGTTTGGTGCTCAGCTAAAATTAGATTTGCTTTGTGTAAAGTAGATTGCAAATTTATCAATATCTTCATTATAATATTTAAATGTTAATGCGAATTCTGACCAAAGTTTTTGTGTATATAAGTTCTCAATAGCCTACGAAACTGTGTAATGATTTGGACATTGATTAGGCTTTCTTATGATGCCATGCTTTGTGGAGAAACGGTTGTGTGATCATCTAGCTACGGATGTAATGAAGAATAGGACGTCAGTAATGCAAGTGCCGAGGCTTTGTCCTTTGCAACAAGACAATTTTTTTTTTTAAATAAGGTACGTGGCACAGTAAAGTAAAATCATTCATCAAATATATAGTGTTACTTTATATATTGTATTCTATTAACATTTTATATTTTGAGCAAGTCAGTTTAACATACCAGCGTTCGTGTATTTGCCGATCACATATTTTAACTCCATAAATCGAACATTTCTGAACAATTACGGAATTGTACAAAATAAGTTAAAAACTTGCTGATGCTAATTTCAAAATCTGGTACGGTACGGCATTGAATGAAATCGTTTGAAAATAAAAACGATACAAAGGTGGAGGAGAACTGTTTTGGACAGAGTCCATGTCTCAGATGCGTATGTGATATTTAGAGTGTATTTCGTGTGGAGAAGTTTCCACAGGCTGTTGTATGACCGGTTGGTAGCCAGAAACACTTGTGCATATCGCAACATCTACGATATTATCGGATGACCTTAGATAAGTGAAGTTTTGGACGACTTCAAAGGTGCGCTCACCTATCTGTATACGTCCCCTGCGTAACTCAGTGTTTATTAGCATGGCAGCTGGTAGTGCCACCATTATCTTCTACATTCTCGTAAATGGATGAAATTTTTGTGTAGAATTAGTCTTATTAATTATACTTTCTACTCAACGAAGTTAATAAACTAAACGCTTTTGCTTTATGAGATTAAATTAACATCTCCAGTACAGTTCATCACATTTAAGGTATGTAATTTCGTGAGAAACAAATGTGTATTTTGAAAATAAAATAACGGCGATTTATCGCATCGCTATACCTGTAGCGCCATCTACATGTGAAAACTCAAATCGTTAAACACTTAAGCTTCATATACACGACGTGTACAACTGTTTTCTTTACACTTCTGTACATTTTTATATATTTTTATAGGCATGCAATTGTATGCCTAATCAAAAGTAAGTTTTTTTAAGTAAGTCCGGATGTGATGCCGTGTCAGACAGGCAGGCCGCTATGGCCAGTGAAAGACAGGCAGGTCGCTATGGCCTTTGGCTGAGGGAACTTCTTCACTTAAACACCTCTTGGGATGAATAATACTAGAACTATTATAGAACATTTATAGTCCCTGTACTCACTTACGCCTCTAGGACATTGATGCGCCCCAGATATCTGTTACGGTTTTTATTTATTTGCTCTTTCATTTTAGGTTATATTTCTGAAACTTTTTAACTCTTTCTCAATGTTTGGGACAAAAAACAACTTTTTGGAAGTTCTTTAATACATAAAAGCAATAATGTAAATTATACTTGCAGTGAGCAATTGTTGAGACAGTACGCGGACTGGCAGTGGGCTCATGCTCCGAAAATGGCAATGATATCCCGCCAGACAATGATATCAGCATTTTCAATGTAAAAATCTTTGGGGCTCCCAAACTTTCATTTCACTTGAGGTATCCAAAGTGCCAAATTCACCACTGAATATGTCCTAGTGGCATTTGCGCTGGATGGTAACACGAAGGAATCAGTATCAAATTCTATCAGAACCATTTCTAGGACTTGTACTATGCTAGACTTGGGAGGTCAATCCTTCTTGAGTTTGTATTGATGGATTACTGTTACACCTGGAACCGCACATTGTGTTAAACTGTATGTTTAATACTTATAACTCTAAATATCGCACATTATTTCTATTGTAGGTAATATAATTATGTTTTGTGCGGTCCGGTGGCCGAATCGACTTCTAACAAACATTAATTTACGCAGGGGTGATGTACAGATAGGACCTGAGGTGAAAAGTCAACACTGAGAACAACATTGATGTTGAGTTACGCGCAAGGGTGCTGGTTGCCAACCGGTCATACCACGTGCAGCGAATTAGACTCGCCAGGCTCCGGTGTGCTATTCACGACATGAGAATGACACCGGACGACCCAGCCCGTAAAGTCCTTCTAGGCCGTTCACAGAGAGCCTGTCGGGTGGTCCACGCAGAGGAGGCGCGGCGTGGTCTCCCAAACTGAGATGGAGCGATGGCGTTGATGCGTCCGCCAGAATGGCCGGGATAATTGATTGGCAGACGAAGGTGCTGGACGGTGAGCGGTGTCGAGGATTGTTGCAATAGGCCAAGACCGTGAAGCGGTTGTAGCGCCGGATAAGTAAGTAAGTAAGCAACATGCGTCACATTCAAGTCTAACACCTGCCCGGTCACTGAAGCACTTGGATTTTGTTGGCTAATTTTGTTTTATACAACATCCCACAGTTCCAAATGGCCAAATAAAAACAACGAACCTTACCATCTTTCAGAGTACGGCTAAGGAGGATGTTGGTAAGCTGTTTCATCCACAGTTGGAAGGATGTGGTTCTTAGGTTCCGAACTACACACTTATTACATTGCATATATGCTTTCAATGCTTCAACTGCACCCCATGGATATGGACTCATTGCAAGAGTTTTGAAATTTTCAATTGTTTCCGTGCTCGCAACCATCATAGGTGTACCATTTGTTTACTACCTGGCGGTAGAGTGAAGTAAACGCACTGGATGCGCAAAGGTGAAATGTTTCTAAAAATACCACCCATTCAAAAATACGTCATATTTTGTATTTTTATTTTCACTCAGATCCTACGTACACAGTAAGGTTCTGCTGACAGAAGTGTAATTGGTGGTCGTTTCATCGTGTTTCGATGCAATGCGCACAAACGAAGCCATTTGGATGCGTCGTGCGCAACCGGTTATTTGAGCAGGTGAGTGGAAAGTAAGTTTAAGAGTAGAGTAGGTTCTTTCTCAACGGCTTGCCGCTCCATTGCGTGTGGTACGAGTGGTGAGTACGAGCGAACCGCAAATGATGCAATCACGAGACATGCTAGCCGATAGCGGACTTGCGTGAGTTTGTCACCTCTCTGCTTGGTGGTGGTGGTGCTTTGTATTGCTGGGTTTTTTGGGATCTGTGCGAATAACAAAATGTATGCAAATGCGAAATAAATGTAAGTCGTTTTAATTTCTTCGCTGCGTTTAAAACCCATCTAGACCATCGTGTTTGTTTGACGCTGGCTTGGTGAGGGGTTCGATCATGTTCTCTGCTTTCAAAATTGTTGTTTTAAAGCAAACCGAAGAGACCCCTGCAATGTTCTCTTTTCACAAGACCACTACCCATATTCTCTTGTTTTGCTCTGCATTCATGATGACTAATGTTTACATTGCGCACTGGAGTTACTCTCGTTTTCCGTCCGGTTCGGTACGATTTTTTTTTCGACGCACGCATGCTCCGGTGGACATTCATTCCCAGCATTCACCCTTCTTAGCTGACACGAACGAGCAGCTAGCCGCTGTTCATCCATGCTTGTTCATTTTGACTTCTTCGATCGTCGCGATCGAAAGGTCATCATGAACGTTGTTTAAAAATTTGAAATGAATGTCGTCTTCTTTCACTTTTGAAATTTTAATCAATCATTCATTTCATTTGTTGTCTTTATTAATTGTGAAATGAAACGTTGGTGCCTGTGAAAATTTTAAACCGGTGCCGGATGTTGCCGGAGGATGGAATGTGATAATTTATATGTCTTAATTTTCAATACTGTGCTAATGAATAGATCAGAACATCCTGAGCGGGTTTGAGGATCACCACAGAAGCTAACTGTTATTGTAATCAAACTGATTAGTTATCGGTATGTTGCATTCGTAAAAAAACTCAAGATCGTGTTTGTTCGCAGTGAGGATAAAATATCAGACGCTTTAGTTAACGTCCATCCGTGGAAATAGTAATGAATATTTTTAATGAACGGAACGAATGAACGCTACACCGTCGTGACGAACGTTCATCGTTTCGATCGTGACGATTCGAATCGAAACCTGCATTCGCTCGCCACCACTTGGCCACCTTCAAGTACGGGCAGAAGTCTGATGCTCGAAAACTGGCTTAGTCGCAGTGCGTGTTTCGCATTTAGTGTTTCACTCACTCTCTTTGCGTGCGGGTGCGGCCTGAGAGGGTTTTGCATGTCTCATCCTCCAGCTTCCATTGCGGCGGCGATAATCAACAGTGTCTAGCGCGTTAGCGAACCGCAACGAGGGCGTGAGAGAAAGAGAGTTATCGGTTGATCGGTGGGTGATTTGGTTATGTTTATGTTTTAGTATGTAAATATGTGTTTTGTTTTAACCCCTTAATCGAAGGAACAGTGTCGTGCTTTCGTTGCGGTGAGAATTGCGAACCGTTTCACAATTGTGTGTTACAAAACCGTCGATGAAGAGCAAGTTTCGTACGCTTCACAAACACAAAGCTACCCACGCAGGTTTTGTGTGAAGGTTGGCTGGCGACGGCGAGGATCGTTGCATCTCCAGAGGACAAATCTGCCCTCTGATCGAGTGATTCTTGTGTGCGGGATCTCTTTGTATGTGCTGTAAGAATACGGCTGGCTCGCCGGGACCTTGGTGGTAAAATACAATCAGCCACTGTATAGCATCAGTGATACGAATGTTGCGCCTACAGGTAGGGCTGATCGTACGGGAAGTGGTGTCTTGCGGTGTGTGGTGTGTTGTGGATGGTGCCTCTGATGTGTGATGTGATTGTCCATTTTAAGCCGCCGATTTGCGCTTACTCTGCGTGGTGATGCGAAAGAGATTAACCATCCCAAGCATCGCTTCCGAACGTTTGTAGTAGATTAATCGGGAATCTTTCGCGGCAGCGGTCATCCGAATAGGCAATTTCAAAATCAACCGTACGGCTCCGACGCAAAAAAGCAGCATACGCGCGAAGGCACTATGGACCAGTCGGGTTGACTGGTTCGCAGTGTGACGTGATCGTTTGGCCTTGCCAAAACCTGCTCCAACGCCGCCACAGAGAGGTGCCAGCGGTGGTACGCTCTTCCGTGACGCGAGTCAAAAAGCCTACGTCACTTTCGGCTTCAAAAAAGGTAACATACACTACGCCCAGACCGATCGGGTCACCGCCAGTTCAGTTTGTCGCGATGAAGGGTGTCTTTCGTTCCAAGGATGCATTATGCTTTACATTACTACCAAGTGTGTCTTCTTTCCCGTGTTACCCAGCTGGTGGTGATTGCTGATTGGACCATCTAATGTTAAACAAGTGCAAAAAGAAACATTGTAAAACATTCCATAAGCGAAAGATAACATTTTTCAACACTACAGATGATGTCATGCGGTTACTGTAGTTGATTGAAGGTTTAGATTTTTATGCGTCTTCTACTGTGTCCCACAAGCTAGTCGAACGTTCCTTTGCAGGGTAATCCGTTTTATGAAATACACCGTGTATTTGTGTCACGTGGGGTGTAGAAATGTTACGATTTGGTTGAAAATAGCCTGTACATTGCTGGAGGATCTGAGAAGACTCCTGCCTCTTCCCATCACGACAAACTGCAATTTGTTATTGACAGAGAATTTCAGGGGCGCTCTCAGGTCAGGGCGGGCTGACCCTAATCGATGTGATTCACGCTAAAGTTAGGCATAATTTTATTTTTAGGTAGCGCGAAACGAAGCGACGGAGCTAAATTTAGAACCAATCCCATCTTTATCATATGCGAACCCCTCTGGGATCGTGCATGTTTATCTGAACCAGTCTTTCAATCAATGTGATAATAACGTTTGTGTTGAGCATCTCTGATGGTCTCAAATGCTGCTGCCGATTATGATTGAGTTTAAGTGGCGTGTCCAGATGATTTGTGTCGAGAGGCATGATCGTGGCCTGAGCGCACGCATCGCGATCCCCGCCAACGATCGCACTGATTCGCTACGTATTGGGACGCTTCACTTGCGCCGATTCAGCCGATTTTGGGCGACGATGGTTATTGATTCGCATATTCAACTACGCGGTGTGCGTGGAAAAAAGCAATTCACGCGCCGAGGATTGCGTTCCGCGGCTTATTGGCTGCTTAGCATTCTGGCAAACGGGCTGACCGCCAAACAAGCTGGTGATTTCAACCTTCTTCGTCATGTTGGTATGCGTGTGCGTGTGCTTATGTGTGTGTCGGTATACTCCCACGGTCGGAGCTGACCGAAAAACACACAGCTTCTTAAAGATATTCGGTGTGGTTGTACAAACGACGGGCCGTATAGACTGTTTCCAAGCTAAATTTTGAGAAGCCAACAAACGACAAGGCGGGAAAAAGTAAAAAGTACCAAAAAAAAACTTTAAAATTATGACCAGACCAAAGGTAACCTTACAATTCAGGGCGAGTTTTATTTTTGGAAATCGTTCATTTTCTCTCGCCCCAGCACTACACGCGGGCAAATGACCGGTGATGGTGTTTGTGGAGCAAGAATCAGCATCACGCCAGCGATGCTAGTGGTGGCTGCGGCAGTCATAGTAATAGTAACAGCAAACCGCGAATGCGTAACTTGGGTCAGAATCTTAGATCGTAATAATGAGCATTGCTTATCCACCGTGAGTGTGTGTGTGTATGTGTGTGTGTGTGTGTTGGCGCCTGCTTCCAGTTTTGCACACCCGCGTTTGCCACGCATGGACATATTTTTAAATGCGACATCTGTCATACGTTCATCGCTAGTATATACGATGACAATTACAGCATCTATCAAACGTGCAAACGTTAAACGTTTGTAGGGTGGCTAACTTTTTCGACATGGGAATAGATTAAACTGGCTACATTCACACTTTTAAATGCACCTTTTGTATCTTGTAGTGGTCACCACATTGTCCCTAGAAAAAAGTGTGAAGAGCCAAAACCATGTAGTCGAATAGTACGTGGCATAGAAAATATGATAAATACATCGATTACTACTTTGTTATGTACAGTATTTAATCACTCTATTTAACGTACAGAAGCTAAAAGTTTGCTATAGTTGAAAAAGCTTACTTCAAAAAACGATGTGTTGCATGCACTCCTTACTAGCGTCCGTCGATGTAATGCCACCACGTCGCTCGCATGAGGAGGGGCAGTATTGTGTCTGTAGGACATTGTGAGAAAAATATGCATTCTTGATAACCTTGACCCGAATGTGCTTTCCTTCTTCTCACCCAAACAGCGCTGCTGTACACCACATGATCTTGACTGGTGAATTGTTTTGGCGTTTAATATTTTTGTGGAAGTAATATTTTATGGGTGGTTTATTTTTGAAAACTATTTTCACAAGGATTTATATCAGTCGCACCCACTGTCGAATGCAAGTTACACATATTTTAGGTCTTTTAGATTTTTTTTTTATTTTCTTGTTAGTAAACTTGAGAGATTGCATTTTAATAAATAAATGCGTCTATATATTTTTTAATGTTCGTTGTGTGTATAATGTTCCTATTTTCGGCGGATGGTATTTTTATTTTCGCCAATACGAATGAAGAATGTTATATAGCCTAAAAATTGTAATAAGTTAGAGCAAGAGTTCTAAAATGAAACCCTGTTTTAGATTAGGGCTCATGTTCTTGATGAAAAGTAGTAAATATTTATTATTAGTAGGATCTCAAAAATTGCTTTAAATCAAACAGATGGGAATTGTAGGAAATCACAATTTAACCTGTTTAAATTTTTCGTTCAGAAAAATCACACTTCAAGTAGCTTCAGAAGAACAAACATTGGTGTTTTGCTTTTCAAACAGTTGAAAGAATGTTTTTATTAATTGTTTGTTCACCTGTCAAAAATATGTCCACTGCCTTAAAATGGTACAGTTGCCCTAGTTTTACTTAAAAGCAAAGATCATAGCTTCTCCGCTAAGTCAAGCCGGCTGGGCAAAATAATGGCTAAACTAGACATACTTCTTACCAATTAAGGTTTCAGTAATGTTTCATATAAATTATTGCTCTCGAAATTCGAGCTGACACGCTTTGATACAGCTTGAGATAATGCCCATCAAATTATGCCCGCCGTTCCGCTAATTGGTGGTACAAATGTAGCATGTCATAGGACAATAATGTTTACGATGCATCAAATATTAGTATGGCACCTGTTGAAGCGTGCATATATTTGAGCAACCGTGGCTGACATGCTACAAGATAGTAGTACGCGGATATGGTCAGATCAGAGATTTGATAGGAGAATGGATCGTGATTAGCTCGGATTATGTTGTCATGTTGTTTGAGTTTTGTTGGCTTTAAGTTTGATTGACACCGGTGAAAAAAACCCAATGAATATCGTGCTGCATTTGAAAAAAAGAATCAAGACAGCAATATGGTCAGGCCGTCCCTTATGAAAAAAAAAACAAGATAGAGCTGCCTTTTCGATTTGCAATGTTCAACATTGTCAATCAATCATTTGTCCTACAGTATTTTTAGTTTGCAAAATACCGGTTTGTTAAATGGTGCTAATAGCGAAATTTTCAATGCTGTTTAAACAAAGCACCATATGTAGTGTATTACTTTGTAGTGTGTAGTGTACGTACGTTCAGCTGTTAACCACCATTCCGGGATGTTTCATGCAAATGTCGTGTTGGATCAGAAGCGCTAATAGGACGGTTTATTGATTCTGACTTCAGCCACATGTTCAATAGTCATGTGAATTACAACTGTGGATGCTTAAACGAACGTTGGATACTTACTGGATAGCAGGATACTGGGTTTATTCCACGGCACGCAGAGATGGCAGAGTTGTGCAGCTCGTTCGGACGGTGAAATGCACCGCCATTCGTCGGAGAGCTAATATCATCCGTAAAATTTCCTGAAAGTACAACCGATTCGTTCGTAATGGAAGACACTTGAGTGTGGAAGAATGGACAAAAAATATAGAAACGAACAAAAGCAAAAAACACGGCTAAAGCGCAGACCAAATGACGGCAGCGATGTTGCCAGTGCATTTGTTACCAGCGCTTGCAGAGAATAGCAGGGCGAGTGAAGCAGTGCGATGTTTTTCGTACCGTAACGTCACGGATGGATTAACCTTTGGTATACGTGAGAACGGATAAGTGGTCCAGTACATTTTGCCGGAATGCTTACCGTACGTAGTCAAACAATTGAAAAAAACACTTTCTCACATTCATATGCACGTTTCGGATGGTACAGAACAGTGATACCGAAATATGGTACAGTCATTAAACTCTCTGTATACAATGTGAATGGTTTACATGTGAAAAAAAAAAAAATGTTATCTTGCTTTATTTGTTGCATACACATGTCATTGGTACATTTGAGCCATGTGTTCTTTACATGCAAATTGAACCCAGGAACTCAATTTTTTAGATATTTATTACATAGATGTTTATTATATATTTCAAGTAATATTAAATAATGTGTGGTTAATGAAGCAGGACTTAGTAAAATAGTATGAAAGATCATTTATCATTTATCAAGCAAAACACTTGATAAAATCAACTAAGAGGTTTAACGCTTAAGTGGGCACTACTATTGGTAAAATACTGTGTTTCGAATCATGTAATGGAACTAAATCATGTAAATCACTCGGTGCAATGCGGAAACTGGCTAGAGAAAAATAACAATCTCGTTGCGGAAAGTGACAGTCATACAATGAAACTTTAAGGAGATGGTAATTAACACAACATATTCTCTCAATTTTTTTGCGTAACACCGGTGCAAACGTGCATTACAAGCCCAACGAGCTCTTACTTAGGTCATGTCTACCATTTTTGGCTTACTAGACGTTATTGTTACCGCATAGTCGGATAGTAGTGAATAGTCCTTTTATATGGGGAACGGTCTAGATGAGATTTGAACCTTACCAGTTATTAACCAACGTCCGGTAGAAATTCCATAGCTCATTGCATAGTATCGGAGCCGAGTTGCACATCCTCCCCCCCCTCCTTAACTGAATGCAACATTCCATTGAATGATTGCGACTTTCCGAAAAAAAAACCAATATGATTCGAAACCCTGTACATGCAGATATGGCTCCATAAATATATTAACATTTGACTAAGCATATGTTTTAATTCAAACGATAGTCCGGAGGGAACGTTCGTAACAGCAGCAACACTTCTCCATAAATCTAAAAAAAGAAATCTGAATAAATAAATACCAGTAGTTAGCTAACGACTAAAGGTGTAAAACTAATACCAAATTATGTCACATTTACACGAGGGCACAGGGAAGGGCTGCACCATTACGGAGGTTGACTTTTTCTTCACATGCACGGTAGCATTGAGCGACGTTAGACGCTGTTTTAGTGCGTCGTTTTAAGGGCAAGTGGGATGCAGTCCAGCAGATACCCATAAGACGCTGCAACAAATTGTCCGCAGATCTGATTTGTTTGCACAACTTGTTGTTGTTTGCTGGCTTGCCGAAGAGGCGGTGGCGAGTCGGCAGTCGAGATATGCTTGTTTGCTGCAACATATCATCGATCGTTAATGGAAGTATTGCACACCTGGCAAGGCAAGTGCGCTCCGAGCCCGTCCTTTGGCGATGCATCAATAAGGTGCGTTGGTATGTAGTGACCGAAGCCCTTCTGCTAATTGATATGTATTCGCACTTGTAGCAGCGCGGCGATAGCGATCAAAACCTTGTTCATTTCTTCGCCTTCGCTCGTTTGGCTCGTTTGCTTATTCGCATCTGGCACGGATGCAGTGATATGCTGTGATATTGCCATCGTAGAACCTACTCCGGCTTATGAAAGGGTAACTCACGGCGCTGCCGCAGCACAACGCGCAAAGGTGGTGGTGAACGAGTTTTTGGTGTGCGCAAGCGTTACGACCGTGGCCGCGCTGCTGCTGCTGCCACGGTACCAGAAGAGGCCAGGGTGACGCGATGCAACACTAAAAATTCCGTTACCATTTATGGTCAACATCTTCACAATCGATTTTGTGTCAAACAGCAGAATTCGCATACAGACATGCACAAACACATGATAATTGCATGTAGATATGTTCCACACTTATGCGTGCGTCGTCCGTACATGTGATCGACAAACCATACTGAACAGATCCGATCCGGCCGTT